>NC_141545.1:9148139-9435639 GCF_021556685.1 Rattus norvegicus
GTCTCAAAAACAAAAAACCCAAAACTGAACACATGGAGGTTTGGTTTTCTTTTTCAAGATTTATTTGTTTTATTTTAATCATATGTAGGCAGAGGTGAGTATGTGCACATGAATGCATGTGGCTACAGAGCTCAAAGGTGTCAGACTACCCTGGAACTGGGGTTACAGGCAGAAAAAAAAAAAAGCTAACGGATGTACTCAGGTCCTCAAGAAGAGCAGCATGTGCCCTTAACCACTGAGCCATCTCTCCAGCCCTGTTTTATTTTTATTATTCCCTAAAATCACAGCATAGCAACTACTGACATAGTATTTACACTGTGTCAGGTACTTCTAGTTGAGAGTTACTTGTAACTGTTAACTTGAATCACCAGAAAAAGGAGTCTCAGTTGAGAGATTGTCCAGACCAGACTGGCCTATTGGGGGAATATCTTGATTAATAATTAATGTAGGATGTTCCCCAGCCCACAGTGGATAGAGCCATTGCCTGGGCAAGGAGGCGAGTCCTGGGGTGTATAATAAGGCTGGCTAAACATTAGCCCAGGGGGGCTGATGAGCACTGTCCCTCTAGTTTCTTCTGTATTTCCTTGGCTGTGAGTGTTCTCCCAGGTTGAAGGTAACACTGTGTACGTACGTACATACATACATACATACATACATACATATACATACATATAAACATACATACATCAACTGATCTATGACCATATAAAAAGGCCACAAACTGTGTGCTATTCCGAAAATGGCAAAACTCCAAGACAGTAAAAGTACTGATGTTTGTCAAAGGGTCTAAAGAAGGATGGATGAACAAGCAGAGGCTCACTCAGGACAGTGACTGACAATGATGGGTGTATTGTCATGGCTTGTATGTAAAGATCACACGGAAACTTGAGAAGGGGGTTCCAGGGATTGAACTTAGGTCCTGAGGCTTGTATAGTAACCACTTTTGCCCACACACTCATCTCACCGGCCTCTGTTCTTACTATTTATGTAGAGGACTTTGATTTGAGATAGGGAGTTGGTCTTGACTTTGCTGGGTTGCTGAACATCTGAAGTTCTTGCTCCACTTTCCAAGTGCTAGGGATTACTGATCTGCAGCACCATGCCCAGTGAGTGAAACTATTCTGTATTCTCTCTGCACTAATAGAGACAACTCCTTGTACACTTATGAGAACCTCACAGAATGTGTAACACAGACACAGACCTGAAGTAACCAGAGTCAGATGCTAACAGCTTATACACTCTGGCTATAACAGTGTCAGCCACAATGACCAACAGGAACCTGTGAGCAGGAAAGGGGAGAAGGTGGCCAGGGAGACTCAGCATCTTTTGCTAATTTTTTATTAGTTAATTTTATTTGTTCTTTGGGGGTAAAGGGAGGATCTGTTGAGATAGGGTTTCGCTGTGAAGTACTGGTTACCCTGGAACTCTCTATGTAGAGTAGACCAGGATAGCTTAGACCTTAGAGCTCCACCTTCCTCCAGCTAGTACTAGGATTAAAAACATGCATCACGACGCCTAGGCTACTCTATTTATTATTACAAGATCTCATGTAGCCTAGACTGGCCTCTAACTTGCTAAGTAGATAAGGATGACCATAAATTCCTGACCCTCCTGCCCCTATTTCCAGAATGCTGGAATGAAAATTGTGCACCACTAAGTCTAGTATATGCTATGTTATAGAATCTAAAGCTTTTTTTTCCCCGGATCTAAGGACCGAAACCAGGGCCTTGCGCTTGCTAGGCAAGCACTCTACCACTGAGCTAAATCCCCAACCCAGAATCTAAAGCTTTATTTGCTAGGAAAGCACTCTAACAATTGAGCCACATCCCACCCCTTTTAATTTTCCTGTGAACCTAAAACTGCTCTAAAAGATAAAAGTCTGTCAAAAGTAAGATACCAAAGCAAGGCCACAAACTCACATTCACAAACATTCAAATATAGACTCACACACTCGCACACTCACAAAACTGTAGGTCTTGCACACCTGAAACTGCAGTACTTAGGAGATGGAAGCAAGAGGACCAGGGGCTCCTCGCTACACAGAGGCTGGCTTGAGTTATATGACATTTTTTTTTTTTTTTTGGAGCTGAGGACCGAACCCAGGGCTTTGCGCTTGCAAGGCAAGCGCTCTACCACTGAGCTAAATCCCCAACCCCCTATATGACATTTTATCTTTCAAATGAAAGAAAAGTCAATGGGAGTGGCCATGTGTAGTTGATGCATGTCAGGCTTGGTATAGTGGCTGAAGGCTGACTGCCTCCTTAGGTCTTATCAATCCACAAGGGGAAACAACAGAGGGGACGGAATCACGGGAAACTGTCCCACTCCTAGAATGGCTGCAGGACAGGGTCAGGAAGAAGCTGAGGAGCTCTGGCTGGCATGCATACTTGAGGACTCAGTCATTGACACACCCAAGGCAAGATGAAGTGACTCTATTCCCATATTTAAACACCCATGCTTAGTGAGAAACTCAAACAGACAGAAGCCAGAGAGGGAGAACAGAATTTGATACAGGATATAGGATGCCTTTTCTAGCAATCACAGCTAAGTGGATGTGTTATTCTGTGAGGTAAAAGTGCCTTGTTGCTAGCAAAAGAAAACAGGAGGCTGACTGAGCCTATCCCAGGACATTCAGAACCAAGGTCTGCTGCTCTCTGTAATTCTGAAGGCCCTAAGCACACCACACTCCCTGAAGTGGCAGTGCTGGCCTGACTTGTTTCCAGACCTCTCTTGGGGTCTGCCGCCTGGCTTCCTGGGTCACTCACCAGCGTCAGCTCTCCTCCTGGCCGGCTTATCTGGTAGCTTGAACCACCACGGGGTAGGTTGTGACTGGAGAGAAATTGTATTCCGCTGCCTAGGCACCTCTAACAGGTTAAGAAAAAGAGAAAGATCCATTCAGAAAGGAGGGTAACTCTGAGGGTCACCCCGAGTCAGGTGCTGACCTGAACTTCATCTGAGAAGCCACTGTAATTAGGTAGAAAGAGAGTATGTTGCATCTGCACCTCCAGCACTTAGTCCCACACATGAAACCAGGGAGAACATGGATGGGTATCAGGAAACCACGAAAGCAGCATAAACATAAGATTATGACCCACTACTTAATGAAGCCTGCTCCACCTTTGCCTCTCTCCAACAGCGACAGATGAGAACTTTCTGAGACAAACCAGTACCTTCTTGGTACAGGGAAAAACTATGAAACAGACCTGCAATACCCTGGTCTGTTTCTAAATGCAGAGCCCCTCTGGGCAAAGAACCAAGTAACCGCATGACGAAGGCCCTTGTTGATCCTACCAAATGATGAACTGTAGTTGTGTGCAGTCGTGTCCAGCATGGGTTCACTGAAACTGAATGCTCTTTTTGTTTTACCAATTTTTCTTCTCCACTTTTTAATCACTGGTGACATCTGAAACTCACGCAGGTTCAGAAGTGAAGAGGATCAGGCTGTATCATTTGTCACCCAACTGACTGTGAGGGTTGATTTGGATGATCTAGCTGGTTAGTCTCATTTTTTCCCGCTTCCTCCCTTACAGCTCTGTGTGTATTCTTCCCAAAGTTGCACACTTAGTCAAAGAGGATGACTTTTCTTTGGTCAAGCATATATCTGCTTTTCCCATGTAGATCCTCCAAACAAGTTCTCAAGGTCCAAATGCATACAAATATGGCTATAATTACTGAAGGTTGCTCTTGGGAGTATAACTGGTTTAACATTTTCCTTCCTCCTAATAGTCGATGGTGGAATCATACTGATCTGGGCTTTAGACCAGATCAGCAACCTAGTAGCTCCAGGGCTATGAGCAGATTGCTTAACCTGAGTTTCTGGTTCCTTAACCTAAAGAAACTGGGTTATACAATGGTACTACAAAGAACTATATTCTGAGTGTGTATAACAGGCATTAACCTAAATCAAGAGTTCTAGGTCTTATCCAGAGCATGAATTATTTCCCACACTTCCACACTGATCTTTAGGAGTGGCGATTTAGGACACACTCTAAGCAGAGAACTTGACATTCAAACGCGAACTGTGAATGTCACTTTGAAGAAAAAAAAAAATCCAAAACTTCCATCAAGCTGTTTTCTCAACGGGGCATCGTCTCCCCCAGAAACCACGGACTCAGATCCACAGGGAACAGATCCACAGGTGAGAGGTGACCAGTTCCCGGGCAGCTTCGCGCATCACGGCTGGATGCGGGGGAAGAGGGGATGGGGGATCAGTTCCCGCCCTAAGGCCTTCCTGCTACTTTCCTAAGCCTCGGCTGACCCAATGACCGAACCCTAACCCAACCGTGGAACCCATAGGAAAAACCACGAGAGATCAGGGAATGAAGAGAAGGAAGTTTTAAAAGCCGAGCGTCCAGACCCCTTATTTCTGCCCTACCAGCCCCACGAGTCTGCTCACCCGCGGACAGCGGCACCAGCCGCCCCGCAGAGCTGCGGCCGCCATGTTGGAAAAGCCCGTGTGACCTTCCTACGTCGCTCATCGATCGCGTCATCAGCTGCGACGGTCTAGAGCAGAAGCACCAGCCTGGGAAAACCCGAGGGAGGGGAGGCGGTAGAGGAGAAAGGAACACGATTGGCCTTCTGTGATGTAGGGCCTGAAAATGGACAAACTTGGACAGGTCCAAGTCTCTTCTAGTTCAGGACACCAGGAATTCTGCGATCCAGCCTGGAAAGGGGACAGAGTTTATGATAGGTAAGCCTCTGGTTGAGGCTCAGGGAGAAAGGCGTTTGTGTGAGACCATCCATGTTAGGGTAGGAATCACGAAAGGACAGAGGACTGGAGAGATGGTTCCGCAGTTAAGAGCACTGGCTGCTCTGTCAGAGAATTCGGGTTCATTTTTCAGCACCCACATGGTGGCTCACAACTGCCTATAACTCCAGATTCAGGGGATCCGATGCCCTCTTCTGTCCTCCAAGGGCACCAGGCACGCATAGACATACATGCTGCAATATTACCTATACACATAAAATTAAGAAGACTACAAAGAGGCAGGAGGATTCAGTCCAGAATTGGGATGGCTCACTTCTCAATGTTGGGTCCTTCTGCCTCCACCTCCCAAGTTTGATGACAGCTGTGCACCATGACAGAAGGTTTATGCACACTGCAGGGGATGGAACATAGGATCTTGTGCATACTAAACAAGCAACCTACCAAGTGAGTCTCATTTCCAGCTCTGAGACAGGACAATGGTAGTAGTGTTAGAGACAGGCATGTAGGTGGGTGAGCTAGAAAATATATTTAGTTGAAAACTAGCCAAAGCTGATTAACTCTAGATGTACTTGACAACGATGGATTGACCTACTAGTAAGCAAGTTGCTCTAAGAGCAAGAATTTCAAACCTCGGGGGCTGGAGAGATGGCTCAGCGGTTAAGAGCACTGACTGCTCTTCCAGAGGTCCTGAGTCCAATTCCCAGCAACCACATGGTGGCTCACAACCATCTGTGTTGAGTCTGATGCCCTCTTCTGGTGTGTCTGAAGACAGCTACAGTGTACATAAAATAAATAAAATTTAAAAAAAAAAGAATTTCAAACCTCTTCTTTAAGTGATGTAGGGAGACACCTGTTAGTTCTGGCTCAGAAAAGGATAATTAACACTGGCTAACTGGGGTCTAGTCCTCCATTAGTTCAATTAAACGGGTCCATCTTACTTTAAAAAGCACAGGTCTTTGTTATTTTGGCACCTCCATGATATTTTGGATTTAGAAGATATGGCCAAGAGGAGAAAGTAGTGTAAAGTGACCGTGCTGTTTGTGGTCGTAGACATGAGGGAAGGCCATGGAGGAATGCCTCTGCCCTGCGGAAGTTATAATAAACCATGCACTTAGGATATTTCATCCCTTTAAAAAGAGGCAGCTTTCACTGGAGAAAACTAGAGATAGGACCAGTGACTATCCTACTATGAGATTATATCTCTGGAAAATGGTCAGTTCCTAAGATGCTAAGCCTTAAACATTTGAGACATCAGTCTTGGGTATTAGATTATTCTTCTTAAAGATGCTAAGAAAACAAACATATTTGAAAACATAAAACAAAAAACATGTTGGAGATACAGCACAGCGACAGAATGCATTCCTGGGTGACACAAGGGATTGGCTAGAATGTACAGGCCTAGAATCCACCAGAGAGAAATTAGAGGACTTCGGTTCTTAATGACATCATACATAATACATACATATATACATACATAATTTAGTGTTTTATAGGACCCAATGTCTCACAGAAGCTCCTTCCCCCAAAGGCAGGGTCTTATGTAGCCTACGTACATAAATCTCAAACTTATTCTTATATGTCAGTCTGGCAAGTGCTGGAATTTCTGGTTTACACCACCACATTGTTTATGTAGTATTTCTAAATTAGCAAAGAAGATCAAACTCTTCGTTTAAAAAAACTTCTATTTGATATGTATGGGTGTTTGTATGTGCACAACAGGCATACAGTGCCTGTGGAGGCTAGAAAAGGGTTTTGAGGGCTGGGGAGATGGCTCAGCAGTTAAGAGCACCCGACTACTCTTCCAGAGGTCCTGAGTTCAATTCCCAGCAACCACATGGTAGCTCACAACCATCTGTAAAGAGATCCGATGCCCTCTTCTGGTGTATCTGAAGACAGCTACAGTGTACTTATATATAAGAAATGAATAAATCTTTAAAAAAAAAAAGTTTTGATCCTCTGAAATTGAGGTTTGTTTTTTTGTTTGTTTGTTTGTTTTTTGTTTTTTGACCGAACCCAGGGCCTTGCACTTTGCTAGGCAAGTGCTCTACCACTGAACTAAATCCCCAACCCCTGACCCTTGTGAACCTCAATGTGGGTGCTAGCCTGATGATGGTCTTCACAATTTTTTCTTAATCTCTCTCTCTCTCTCTCTCTCTCTCTCTCTCTCTCTCTCTCTCTCTCTCTCGTGTGTGTGTGTGTGTGTGTGTGTGTGTGTGTGTGTGTGTGTGTGTGTGCGCGCGCATGTAGTCAGAGAAAAGCTGAGAATCGGATCTCTCTTTCCACCATGTACATTCCAGGTATCCAACTCATATTGTCAGGCTTGATGGGACGCACCTTTACCCACTGAGCCATCTTGCCAGTTCTATTAATTACTAATGAATTTACAATACGAAATAATGAAAAAGAGGCAAGTAGACACTAGGAAACATATATTCCCAGACTTTGTGGATAGACACACTTGTCTCTCAGGAAATCACACTTAGGAGAAAGTAAGTGGAAAAGGCTTCTACTTTGGTTTTCTGTGAGAAACTTTGACCTAGTTTGCTTTCTATTGTGATAAGACATTGGGAGGAGAGGTTTAATCTCACCTTACAGTTCTCAGGTCACTGTATCATGAAGCAGTCAGATCAGCAACTGGAGGCAGAAGCTGAGAGACTAAAGGAAACATGGCTTACTGGCTCCCTCCCCCAGGCTTGTTCAGCTACCTCCCGTTTACAACTAAGAACTGTACTATCCACAGTGCACTGGACCCTCCAACATCAATCACCGAGAAATGATCTACAGACTTCCCTGTAGGCTAGTCTGATGGAGGTTTTTTCAGTTGAGGTTTATAGTAGGTTGGCCTAATGCTGCTTGTATTCTAATGCTAAGTGCTGGCCGCCAAGATTTGGAATCAGCAGTAGCTTCCTGCCCCCAGTTAATTCTGATTGTTAAATAAAGATGCCTGCAGCTAATAGCTGGGAAAAGGAGAGAAAAGAAGGATTTAGAGTTCCCAAGCTTGGGATTGGGAGGAAGCAGGAGGAAGGAGGAGAGTGGCAGCCATGGGAGAAGAGGTAGTCACCATGCTTGAGAGTGTATAGGAGAGGTGAGAGAGAGGCCATGGAAGAATGTGCAGGAGTGAGAATCAGAGCAGCCAAGATGGAGCATAGAAATTAGTCAGTAGTAACTCAGAGTTATTGTGGGAGGTAGATTCTAACAGTATGGGGGTTAGGCAGCTGCCAGCTATTGTGCTATTTAAGGTATATTAAATATAAAGGCTGTGTGTGTCTTTTATTTGAGAACATAAATGGTCTGTGGCGGGAAGAACACTGCACTAGGATTTATTAAACTATTAATACTACAGAGGTTCCCTCTCCCCAGATAACAATAGCTTGTGCCAAGTTGGCAAAACACTAGATAGCACACAGTCTTGTTCCAGCGTCAGACTAGAAGAACACAGGGGTAGTGGGTACAAGTTTGTTAAAGTCTGGGCTTCTAATACAGCTTCTTTTGGGGATTTGGGAAGAGGCTGAGAAAGCTGGAACCCTGTAGCCTATAGCGTAGGCTCACTTCAAACTCACTATTCTACTGCTTCTGCCTCCCAAGTGTTGAGACTACAGACACACACTTCCATCCCTTGCTGAAAATACAGCATCTCTGTTGTGTATAGAGCTTGGACAAAGGCATCAAGGGATGTTTTAATGGGGAACTCAAACTGGAAGAGAGATGGGCATAGTGGTATATACTTGTAAACCCCAGAACTTGAAAGGTAGGAGGGTTTAGACTCAAAGTTATTTATTTTCAAAGCTAGTTCAAGGCTAGTGTGGTGACCTGAATGAGAATGGCTCCCATAGGTTCATATGTTTATTTTATTCTTTTATGTGTATGAATGTTTTACCTGCATGCACATCTGTGTTCTATGTGCATGTCTGGTGCTCACAGAGGTCAGAAGAGGGCATCAGCCCCTCTAGAACTGGAGTTACAGGTAGTTATCTGTCATATGGATGCTGGGAGCTGAACCCAGGTCTTCTGCAAGAGCAGACAGTGCTATTATATCAACTTCTGCGCACTTGCTCTCTTTCTCTTGCCCTAACTTACACATTTGAACACCTGGTCCTACTTAGTGGAATTGTTTGGGAAGAATCAGGAGTCTTGTTGGAGGTGTCTCTGGGGACAGTCTTGAAGCATCAAAAGCCTTGTACCATCTACCATCCACAAAAAAAGATGGCATCTTATACCTTCTTCAGTGTGCTCTGCCTTCTGCTTGTAGTTCAGGATATAAGCTCTCAGTGGTTCCTGTCATTATGTCATCATGGACTCTAACCCTCTGGAACCATAAGCCCAACTAAACTCTTATAAGTTGCCTTGGTCATAGCAATATAAAAGTAAGCAATACAGCTAGCCTGAGATACATTTGACACTATCTCAAAAAAAAAAAAAAAAAAGAAAGAAAGAAAGAAAGAAAGAAAGAAAGAAAACCCAAACAAAACAGAAAATAAAAGAAGGAAAGCAAACAAACACAAAGTAGAAGAAGAACCACAGGTGACTGGGCAGGACTGTCTGATGTATTGAAAGGGTACTTGGAAGACCTTACATAAGGCAGCTATTTAACAAGGCCAGGCCAGAACTCCACACCCTTTGTATTTACGTTATAGAGTCCCTGGGGAGATGGCTAAGTTTATTAAGAAATTGCCCTAAAAGGATGAGGATCTGACTTTAGATAAAAATGCATATAACTGAAATCCAAGCCCTGGGTAGTTGGGAGACAGCAAGAACCCTGGGACTGGCTGGCCGGCCAGCATAGCTGAATTGTGGAGCTTCAGACTGTCTCAAAATACAAAGTGAAGGCCTGGAGAGTGGTTAAGAGAACAAACACTTGTTCTCCCAGGGGACCTGAGCTGGGTTACCAGCACTCTTATCAGGTGGTCCAACTAGCTGTAACTTTCTGGCCACTGTTGGCACCTGCATGGCACATACATAGCATACACACACACACACACACACACACACACACACACACACACACACACACACACACACACATACACACCCTTCTTGGGGAGATGAGCCAGCAAGGTTTGGATTAAGTAGTGAGATAGATGCCAGATTTCAGATTTCAATGTGTTGAGATTTCATTTTACTAAGTGTTGTGAATCCAACTTGTGCTGAGTCTTGAGTCAAAAGGCAAATGTTCTGGAATTCTGAAGGCAGTTTTTAAACACAGCCAATATGTAATAAGGAGTCATAGCATCAAAAGATTCAACATAAAACTAACAAAAATTCTCAAAGCATCACTTCATATTCTTTTTTAAAAAATTTTTATTTTATGTGAGTACACTGTAGCTGTCTTCAGACACACCAGAAGAGGGCATATTATGACCAATTACAGTTGGTTGTGAGCCACCATGTGGTTGCTGGGAATTGAACTCAGGACCTCTGGAAGAGCAGTCAGTGCTCTTAACCACTGAGCCATCCCTCCAGCCCCATCACTTCATATTCTTACTACATGTTACTATTATTTTGCCCTTGAAGTTGTTTACAGTCAAGGGCTACAAAGTACCACATGAATCCCGTTCCCCGCCCCTACCAAGGCTAGTTAACCTAGTATACTGTATTTCCTTCCCTTCTTGACTATACTGTTTATGACATAGTACCTTACTATAAAGGCCAGGCTGTCCTCAAGCTTGCGTCAGTCTTCCTACCTCACCATCCCAGTTATTACCTCGGTGCACTCCTCCACACAAGCTTTTTGGCCTTGCATTGAGAGGCCAAGCAGAGTAACACCAGCCCATAGCACCTATACCTGTTTTTTTTTTTTTTAAATCTTAAAGATGTATTTATTTTATGTAAATGAGTACTCTACATGTATGTACACCTACATACCAGAAGGGGTTGTAGATCACCATGTGTTTGCTGGGAACTGAACTCAAGACCTCTGAAAAAACACAGTGGTCTTAACCACTAGGCAATCCTTTTGTTGTTGTTGTTGTTGTTGTTGTTGTTTTTTCAAGACAGGGTTTCTCTGTGTAGCTCTGGCTGTCCTGGAACTTACTTTGTAGACTAGGCTGGCTTCTAATTCAGAAATTTGCCTACCTCTGCCTCCCAAGTTCTGAGATTGAAGGGACGTGCCAGTATGTCTGCCTAAAACACTTTTTTTTTCTTTTTTTTCGGAGCTGGGGACCGAACTAAAACACTTTTAAAAGAGCTATGTGTATTATTCATGTAGGTGCCCACAGAAGAGGGCAACTGATCCTTGGAATCTGGAATTACAGGTAGTTGTAAGCCACCTGACATGGGAACTGAACTCAGGTCCTCTGATACAGCAACAAAAGCTTCTTCACCTCCCCTCAGATACCTTCCACTGATGTCCAGTGATGCACACTTGTCTATTGTATTGTTTCCTTCCCTTCCTTCCTCTTTCTCCCCTCTCCCTCACCTCTAGTTTTGAAGCAAGGTCTCATGCTGCTCAGACTGGCCTTGGACGTTCTATGCAGCCAATGTTCTACATATAGTATCTGCATTCTGGAAGCACCATATTGTGAACTGTCCATCTCTTACCAATGCCAGCTTTGATGATGCCCTGTTAATAGTGACATCAGCCATAGTGGGTGAACACACACCACAGGAAATAGCAAATGCAAGTCAGATGTTTTGGGGTTTATTCTGAGAGCCACTGGTTGAAACTTTAACCCTAACAGCAACACTTGGGGAGTGGTGAATATAGATCCTTTAGAGGATGACGACTCCGTGGTAAACATACAGACAAGAGTGGGTTGTTGATACCTTTCTCCTCAACTTAAAACAACAAAAACCAAAAGTCAACCCAAGTTCTTACAATGTAGCTCTGGCTGGCTTGGATCTCACTTTGTAGACCAGGCCTACTATAAACTGCCTAGTATAAGGATTAAAGGCATGCACCACCATGCTCAGCATTTTCCTCTCAGCTCTCAAGTTTGTGCTTCTGTTTCTGTGGCCTTCAACTCAATATATAACTGAGTATGACCTTGGACTTTTGATCCTACCTCTACATCCTGAGTACTGTTATAGGTGTATATCACGAACACCAGTGGATTTGAGGACTTCATGCATGCCAGATGTACGTTATGACTGAGCCCCACCCCCAAATCTTATTTACATGTATTTACTCTTCCTCCTGCCTTCCATCCCCTCTGTGTCTCTGTGTAAAAGGCACATTGCCCCTCGCTGTACCTATAGAGGCCAGAAGGCAATCCAAGTAGCCAAAGCTTAGCTTGCTGGTGCCCTTTGTCCTGAACTATTTCACTGGCCCCATTAAAATATTTGTTATTAGTCCAGGCTGAGGTTGAACTTGAAGCTATCCATCTGCTTCAGTCTCCCAAGTGCTGAATCCCAATTACAGGGGTGAATCCCATACTGGCTTTGCAGAATTTCAAAGTTGCAAGAGCAGTTTAATGACCATTCATAAAACTGTCTTAGCTTCTTGAGTGCTGCATTCTAAGTGTGTGGAGGTCAGGGGACAACCTTGTAGAGTTGGCTTTCTTTTGGGACTCAAACTCAGGCTGGCATGTATAGTGCCTTTACCCTCCGAGACACCTTGCTAGACCAAGATTTGTTTTATGAAGCTATTAATAACAACTTTAATAACCACTTGTAATATCAACAGGAAACCAATGCTTTAAGTGGACTCCAAGACTCTCCATTCATTTGCATTCTACTTCATTTTAATAAGCCAATGTGTAGGACTCATGACCTTCTATGGTAATATCATTGCTGGGTGACTTCTCTGGTCATTCCAACAATTCCATAAGGTGGTTATTATTATATTCCCATTAAACTTTTAAAAGTAGGGCTGCAAAGATGGATCAGTGGTTACGAGCACTTGCTCCCCTTCCAGAGGACCAAAGTTTCATTCCCAGAACCCACAAAGCAGCTCACAATTGTCTACAACTTGAGTCCCAGGGATTCTGACACTTTCTTTTTCCAACCTCTGTAAGCATCAGGCACACAAATGGTGTACATGGTACAATGGTGGGCCAAACATGTCCATAAATCTAAAAAACATTTAGAATAAGATTGTATTTTGTCTGAGTAGAAATCAGATGACAGTTTGTAGGGGATGGTTCATTCGTCACACATATCTCCTGGAGATTGAACTCAGGTCATGAGGCCAGGCGTCAAGCACCTTTATGCACTGAGCTATCTTGCTAATCGTATTCTCATTTCTTAAACCACAACCTGAGATGCTCTGAACAAAATTTCAAGCTTCCAGGGTGGGAGAAATGGATCATGGGTTAAGAGTACTTGTTGGGGGCTGGAGAGATGGCTCAGTGGTTAAGAGCACTGACTGTTCTTCCAGAGATCCTGAGTTCAAATCCCAGCAACCACATGGTGGCTCACAATCATCTGTAATGGAATCTGATGCCCTCTTCTGGTGTGTCTGAAGACAGCTACAGGGTACTTATATACAAAAATTAAATAAATAAATAAATCTTAAAAAAAAAAAGTACTTGTTGGTCTTGCAATGGGCTCAGATTCAGTTTTTAGCACCCACATGGTAGTTGATAACCATCTTTAATTCCAAGACTCCCAAGAGTTCTCATATCCTCTTCTGGTATCTATGGTCACTAGGCATACATGTGATACAAAGACATGTATGCAGAACGCTCATAACAAAAAATCTAATAAAAACAGAAAAATTAAGTTTATAATATATCAAATGCTGCATTCACTTCCATTAAATTATAGAAGTCTTAATGAATTTCCATTTCATTCTTCATCAGGAACCTTGCTAACCTCTCCTCATCCTTGCTCTAATTTGTTGTACAAGCTGTGCAATCCAGTACCCAGACAGACTTCCCATGGAACCAGGCAATGATAAATGGGTGTTGTTTTGACCCACTAAGGACATAAAGACATCCAATGTTGGTTACATGAAAACAATTCAGGCTGTGGTGACTCACTGGTAGAGAGCAGGAGGCCTTGGGCTCATCTTAGCATGGAAAGGAAGAAAAATATATGGGAATACAAAAATGCCACCTGAGTTCAATTCCAGGGCTCAATCTCTGGGACCCACATGGTGGAAGAAAATCTAATCCTAGATTGTCCTTTGACTGTCACCTCTCACATGATACCCATGTACATGGACTTCCCTACCCCGCCATTTTAAAAGTTGACTTCACAACACAAACCTGCCTTGGAACTGGTATCAAGGTCATGAAGTGGCCACATCAACCGGGACCATGTACTCACAGCCAGGCATTCTGAAGAATGTCCCACCCTTCCCACTTCTGCACATCTCTATCTCTACAACCGATGGCTTATGGTTGTCATGCCTGAAGGGCAGCATATGGATTTCCCCTATACTTCTTCACTTGACTGATCAGAACCAAATTTGTTGAAAAGTTACCATCCGTACCTCAGTGGGATTCTCATTATGAAGCCAGTTTTGCTATATAGCCCTGCCTGACACGGAACCAGAGTTAAGCAGGACTGGCCTTAACTCACAAACCAATTCCCCCACCTTTCTGTGAGATGGTCTTTGTAGACCCGGGTGCCTGGGACCATGCCTGGCTTATGGGACATTGCTGGTCTCTGTCACCTATGCCTGGCTGAAAGCCACTTGAAGTTTACTTTTAAATTCAATTTGTGTACAGTTATGCACATCTTGTCAGAGGACATTTTGTAGGAGTAGATTCTCCTCCATCATGTAGAGCCTGTGGGACTCAGATTATCAGTCTAGTAGCAAGCATCTTTACCCACTGAGCCATCTCACCAGTTCAGAGACACTGAATATTCTTCCATGGCTTTGGGATTCTGGGTCACCGAGGTAATTTCTCAGGTGCCTTGGTCTGTTTATCTCATCGGTCTCCTGTATATGGGATAACAAATTTGTAGTCTTCCTAAAGCCCAGTCTGTTGTGGCCTTGGTGGCATTTCCCAGCCTCTCTACCTTGTCACTATTTGGTCAGGACTGAGGGTGTGTAGTTTGCTCCGTTGAATCCTAGGCTTCTCTCTCTCCAGAAGGCCTGCCTTAACAAAGTGGCTTCTATGTACATTCTACCAAACTAATTTCCACACCAACTCCCCCATTCTTTTCCCAAGTTTATTAAACTAGGAGGGCCTTCAACAAGCTTTTTCTGAGTCTTCCTCTCTGGTCTACAAGCTGGTTTGTTTTTCAGACCCAGATCTTTAACTCCTGGGAGCAACCTAACCTTTTTTGAGGGGGTTGGAGGTAATTAGGTCTTTGGTACTCCAGGCTGATCTCCAACTGCTATAGTCAAGGCTGACCTCAACTATCTATCTATCTATCTATCTATCTATCTATCTATCTATCTATCTATCTATCTATTTATCTATCTATCTATATCTATCTGCCTGCCTGCCTGCCCGCCCGCCCACACAGGTCTCTCTGCCCCTCCTCTCAAGCATCTGCATTACAAGTACACACTACCAGGTTTGTTTTTTATGGAACCAGAGCATGGAGGTCAGGGCATAGTGCATGTTAGACAGACCTGCAATCCAAAATACGCCATCCCAAGCCCACATGAGTTTCTGTATTCCTAATTACACTGTAAGATGGGGAGTTATAGTTGAAAACAGTCCCGTTCCATCCCTGTGGCTCAAATGTGGCCATGCTATAATCCAACCTGAGGGGAAGCACAGGTGTCCACCATCTGGGGCTCCTCCATGAGAAAGAAACATCTGGATATAGATCAGAGGGTTTTCAGGGAGACAGATACACAGCATACCTGGACTGTCCATGGGCTAGGTCAAGGCTGTAGCCAGGTCCTGGTACACTGAGGGAAGAAGTCACCTGGTACTTTATCCGGCTTTGGAATGTTGACACAGACGATCACCCCTACACCGTCACATCTCAATGATCCCACTTCATTTATTACCAAAATATCACACAATTCCAGTCAGTGATAACACAGAATGTTTAACACAAGCCTGACACCTGTGGAAGGAACTGAGTATTCAGACAACTGACTGGTTTGGAATCGTCAATTAACACCCCGTATCTCCAAAATACGACTTTGAAGAGCTTTGGAAGCTGAATTAAAATGTCTACACAGCTATGAACAATTGTTTAATAAAACTTTTTTTTATGTTTCCATTACATGTAAATATATCAATTTGGCATCTCTATAAAAACTCTGAAAATGGTGCAAAAGTTTCATTCTCTTTGAGAAAGCCATTGACAAAAAATATTCACACGTCACTAAAATTTCGAAAAATGGTTCTTTCAAAGCTTCATTAATCTGAAATCTTCTGGATTATCAAAATCTAGGTTTGCTTTTTCTTCCTAAAACACTGAAGAACATTTATTCACAAGGATTTAAAGTGGGGAAAAAGGCAATGGGAGAAGGAAAACAGGTAAGGGTTTTTGTTCCCCATCTTTCTTTTTCTGAAAATTACTTTTAAAGGCTAGTTACATAAACATCCTCAAAAGAACACAATGGGATTCACTTTATTGTTGACTTTGGACAGCAATGTCAGACTTTATTGAAAACAAACCCATGTAAAAACAAAGTTAAAATGAAAAAAAAAAATGGTACCTGAAAAATAAATTATTTCATATAAAACAAATCAATAACTCAAAACACACTAATATACAAAAATGTCTAGCCATCTAGTGTACAACATGGGAATCAGCTGGTAGAAGCCCTCCCCTCCCCCAAAGTAAGCCACTGTGAGGGAAACAGCATGTGGGAAGAGAGGTGGTCCAAACCAACCAACCAGCCTTCTTTTCTGGGGGAGGGGAACAGAAAAGCACAGTCCTCTCAAAGTCTCCACCAGCCTAATGCAAATACTTGGCAGCTGGTGACTCACAAGTAATAAATAAATAAATAGGTAAATAAATAAGTAAATAAATAAATAAATATTTCATGACTGAGAGAAAGAAATTGAACCACATCAGCAGAAGGTTATGGGAAAATGTAATACAATCATTATTAAAGGTCAAGGGTGGGGGGTGGGAGGGTCCTTATTTAGGATGGAAATGCATGCTCTGTTGTCCCCCCTAAGAATGTGTCAAATGCCACCCAACAGTAAGCACTCATGACTTTGGGGTACTCTGGGAAAATTTGGAAACAGGATTCCTGACCCCTTGAGTGTCCCAGTGGGTGAGGCAGTTCCTGGAAAGAGGAAGGACAAGGTGTTGGGGATGGAGGAGGCAGAGGCCCTTTCAGTGTACTCATTCTTTCACTCAATATAGGAAAGCTGGCTACACAAAGCATCGAGAGATTAAAATCTTGCTGAAACATGCGAACTGGAAGAGCTCAGTTACTTCAACTTTGATTTCCAAACCTAACACCTGACTGAAGTAGGTCACATCCTTTCAACACATTACTTTATAGACAAATGGCTATTATTTGGAGGCAACCCAAGATAGGTAAAACTGCTACTGTCTTGGAGGCTCATTTATTTCTCTGACCCAGCAGGCTTCTCCTTAAATGCCAGCTGGGGGATTCCAGTTTTAGCTCCTTATAGCAAGGAGGAGGTCCAGTCTGAAGCTGTGTAGGAGGAGCTCCTTAACTACTCACGCCACGAAAAGGTTAAGGCAACATTGAGGGAGACAGAGTCCATTCAGTACAGCGGCATCATACCCCACCTCCTAGGGAAGTCCAGTTCTCAGGTATTCAAGGAAGATGGTAGCTGCTCAGAGTATGGGGAGGAGGAGCACAGTCACAGCACTGTGACCAGAGGCACAGCCAGGATGGCTTGGCATGTTACCTAGGAAAGCTTCAACTTGGGGAGAGAATCACTCCAGAAAGAAACAGGTAACCCAACCAGAAGTAGGCGGAAGAATCTGGAGGAGGTTCAACAAATAACCCACTACCAGAGGAGGTCAAGAACTCAGTCAGCCTCTTTGGTATTGGCCAAACCATATTTTTGACGATTGAACATTACCTATTCTGTATATTTTTTTTTCTGTTACACTTCTCAACAAAAGAAATGCCCTTAACTTGTTCAATAAAAACAAGATAAATTTTCTGCTAAAAAAACAAAACAAAACAAACCCTTTCTCTGGGTTGTGACTTTTTCTCCAACGCTGGGAATGGAACTCAGGGCTTCCCTCATGCTTGTCAAGTGCTTTAATCTCTGAGCTACAGACATGTCTGGATTCTGGAATGTTCTCTTCCTAGTAAGCCTGATAAGCTGTCATGTACCATGAGCCTGGGCCCAGCACTGGTCCTTTCACAGAATGAAAATGGCCTTCAGGAGTGCCTTTCCACAGCCAACGTAGAAAGCACATCAAGCAATGCACTGGGACTTTTACCTAGAACATTGCCCTGACAGTAGAGATCACACAGAAAGAGAATTTCAATGAACCTGAAGTAACCTCCAGAAGCTGGTGAGATTTGCCCATTTCCTCTCTGAGTTACTATGGAGTAAACAGGTATCTGGGTGGTGGGGATGGAATAGCGACTGAGGTGCTGGCTCTGAGCACCAGGTACTTTAAAGACAGTCCCTTCTGGGAGTGGAATACTAAGGCTGCAGAACTGAGGAGAAACCCGGAAACAGTTGGATGGAAAATCCGACCTTCACTCAGAAGAATGTTGGCCTAAGAAACTGGAAATCTTATTTTATTAGAACATTCTGGTCCCACAGGGAGGAGCACTTGGCACCATCAGAGCAGGGGACCCCTCTCTTTTTTTGGTCAGATCTGGGCATATGAGCCTTTGGCTCTGGGTTTCAGGTCCTATAGGCTGGGGATTCTGGGATGGAGTGAGGTACCAAGCAGCACTTGGCTCACTTGGCGTGGACAAAGCCTGAGTACAGGAGGCGACCTCATCAATAGGAGAAAAGAGCCCCTCCAGGGAAGTCAGGAAAAGGAGGCAGGGGAGGGAACAGGCAGCCTCAGATTGTACGAGGGCTTCTTGACACACTGACCTGCTTTAGAGATGGATGTGCTTTTTGCTCAGTTTTCCACTTAAGTAAATGAAACAAAATAAATAGCTATATGTATATATATATATATAAGTAAACAAATATATAAATAATGCTATCATACCATGATATCAAGAACTAAATACTAGCCTGCTGTTATACACTCCAGGCTCACATCAAAGTGAAGAGCTGCCAGTAACTGCACTAGCCTGTTCTCATCCTCTCCACACACTAATAAAAATCAGAGCAGTCCTGAGGCTGTAGAGGTCAGGCCTCGTCTGCTCTCAAGACCTTCCCTCTGACCTTTCCTACCAGCTCCCGAGTTAAGAACCATTGATCCATAGCTGTGTTTCTATACCATAGCTCCAGAAATGCTTTTTAAACTTGAGGCAAGTGTTTAAGGTCTGACAGACTCCTCCCTGGATGCTGGGCTGTCTGTGTCCTTCCCTAGCCAAAAAAGAAAGAAAAGGTAAAACAAAAAACAAAACAAAACTCGAGCAAAACAAAATCAAATTTAATGGTCTTAAATGCAAAAGTAAAAACAAACAAAAAACACAAAAAAGCAAAAGAAAATTAACAGAACAGAACCCCAAACGTCAAGGCAGTTATGAAGAGAACTTTGAGGGTTAATCCTTAAAACTACAAATCAAAGGTTTGTGTTAATAGATAACTGGCAAGAAGTACTTTTCTGCTGAGTGTCCATACAAAAGCAAAATTTCAAAGCAAAAATCTAAGATTGGAAAAAGCCTAGTGCTCACAAGAAGGGATGCGAGAAATACAATGCTCAAATGTTCTGTGTCATTAAAAACAGAGCAGTCATTGTGCATTCAAGCTAGGTTAAATGGTCTCAGAAACTCGGGAAGTTGCATGAACAATAGTATCTGATGTGTGGGCACCATGCATGCAATGTGTGGACAGACACTCAGGATGTCAGAGGAGGGGGCATCTTCAGGCATGCCTGGAGCTCAGGCTTGACTCTGGAATATACTGGAGCTGCCCTGAAACTCTTTGGTCCGTTCTCACTGGTGCCTGGGCTTACAAAACACCTTTGTGTCTCTGGAGGGCCTGGCTCAGCCCAACACGTGGAACCTCTTCCCACCTCCCTTTGTGAGGCCCCAGAGTATGGGCCCTGCTGCTGCTCCCAACACCATAGGGCTGGGACTGAGTGGGCAGGAGGCAGCAGTGGGACTGCTGGGGAGGGCAAATCTGTCAACTAAAGCAGAAATCGTTTAAAATGGTGAAGCAGTTGAGAAAAAACACAGTCCCCATCTGTCTAACATCTTTAGGTTAAAAACTGAAACTAAAGAAATTAAAAAAAAAAAAAAAAAAAGAAAGAAAAAGGAAAAAAAAAAAGAAAAGTTTTTTTTTTTGTTGTTGTTGTTGCTTTGTTTTAAATCCAGTCTGTGGAGACATCCAATGAAACAGGTGTTAGACAGTCTTAGAAGTAAAAGCATGCTTCAGTTCCACCACCATCCAGAGTGACTGGTTAGTCAATGCAGTCTACTTAGGTTTCAGTTTAATATATACTTTAAAGGAAATAACTTAAGAAACTTAAAATTGGTCTAACATTTGTGGGATTTCAAGCATTTGAACATGTCGGTTGCATCCCAGAGTATAAAAACCTTTGCACTTCTCATTTAGACTAAGACAAACACTTGTGAAAATTGGCGCAAAATGAGTTGTACACTAACAAAAAAGTTTCAACTTCTTCACTCTTAATTATCTATTCCGTACAAAAAAGAAAAAAGAAAAGGAAAAAAAAAAAAAAAGAAAGAAAGAAAGAAAAAAGCGTGAGCGAGTTATTTGTGGGACTTGTTGGTTTTGAAGGAAACCTGTAAAATTTTGTCCCCCAGGCGGTAGCCGTTCAGACTTGCTATGGCCATTGCAGCTTCTTCATAGTTTGTCATGGTCACAAAACCAAACCCTTTGCACTTGTTGGTGTTGAAATCACGAATCACTTTCACATTGGTAACTGCACCAAAGGGGCCAAACATCTGCCAGAGGATCCCCTCATCGGCGTCTTGCCCAAGGTTGTAGATGAAGATGCACCAGCCCGAGGAAGCATTGCCGGGGACATTGACACCAGAAATCCCACTCATGTGATCTACACCCATAGGGGAGAACCTAGCAAACAGAGAGCACATGTTCAGGTCAAGGTTAAGGCCAGCAGTGTACCTGCACAACAGGGGTAAGAAGTAGGATGGACAGTGACGTAAGGACACCTGGGCTCTGATGCAGCCAGCTAGCACCTCTGAGATAGAGATGCTCAAGGCCGGAGTACCATGTGGGTCAAATAACTTAAAACCGCATGTATTAGCTGCATAAGAAAATGATGTTTATTGTGACATCTCATAACACATATAATGAACTTTGGTAATTTTCACCTTTATTATCCTCTTGTCCCACCTTCCCTCAACCCTGTCTATTTCCCCAAATTGTGAGGGTAGGGAAGAAACTGAGGCTTGGTACTGAGCCACAAGCTCACTCCAAGAGCCCACATTTTAAATCCTGGGAGTTTCTCCATATGCTCCAGTATAGGTGAAAGTACTGAGGGAGTCTCTCACTGTCAATGTCCTTGAGGGAAACTCATCATAGTTTTCTGTGTGTGAGCATGTGTCTACATGAATCCAGGGAGGGGAAGAGGGAGCTTTCCCCCAAATTTAGTCCCTCCTCTTCATAATTTCTTCTTCTTCTTTGGAGATAGGGTTTCTTTGTTTAGCTCTAGCTGTGATATAACTCACTCTGCAGACTGAACTGGCCTTGAACTCAGAGATCTGCCTGCCTCTGCCTCCTGAGTGCTGGAGTTAAAGCTTGCAACTCGTCCTACTGCTTTAGCTTTTCATTGACATTTCTCCCTGAGGGGTCAGGGCCCTGTAGTAACTGACCATACAATGCTGCACACAGTACTACAGAGCACAACAATCCCTTCCCCTGGCCCTGGGGTGGCTAAAACCATCTCACAAGGGCCAGGTCAAGCTACTGAAGCCTATAAACTCAGGAGACAGGAACAAGGCTAGAGGGCTATTAGCAACTTAACCAACACAAGAATTTTCCCCACAGTGCTCCTCCACCCCCGCCCTTCCTCCCTGCCTCTCCCCCATACTCTATTTTTCTTTCTTTTGGACCACAGGTACCTCAGTGTACAGCTCACGCTGGCTTAAGACTCATGATCCTCCTGCCTCAGCCTGCAGAGTGCTAAGGCACCAGGTGTGTACACCATGCCTGGCCATAGTGAACTGTTAATTACATTAAACAAAATGTGGTTGAAAACGTGGTGTAGTAGAACTAAGGAGAACAGTAAAAGTGTTAGTGAAGCTCTGCTGGTGTTTATGAGGGAAAACAGTGGCCAGAAGGCCATATTTAAGGATGTCTGAGTATATGGCATCTGTGGAGCTGCACAGTATAACCAGAGTCGTTACTTGCTCCAAAATGATAGCAGGCTCTGGGCTGTGGGACCTCATGGTACTTCACTTTCAGTATGATAAGAAGGCTTCAAGGCTAGTTTCAGTGTGGTAAAAAAGAACCAAGATATGGTATTGGCCTTGGTTTAAAAAAACTGTCACAGTATGTGACAGTGGTCAAGCTGAGGCAGTCTGGGGCAGAAAGACTACAGTATTGTTGATGTGGGTGGCAGGTTAGCACCCGGCTGTCTGAGACACGAAGCTGCACTGGCTGTCAATGAGAACTAGAAGAAGTGCTTGCTGACTGCAGTTCCAAATCACTTACATTCTTACACAGCAACTACAGTTGGCCTGGATACAGCTAGATCTCTATGTAGGCTCTCCCTTTGCATTTCATTTTGTTGCTCATTTTTTCTTTCTTTGTTTGTAAAGATTTATTTATATATGTAATATATATATATATATATATTATATATATATATATATGAGTTTGTTGTCTGCATACACACCTGCACATCATAATCCAGCATCAGACAGTTGTGAGCTGCCATGTAGGTGCTGGGAATTGAACTCAGGACCTTTGGAAGAGTGGTGAGTCTTCTTAACCATGGAACCATCTCTCCAGCCCCCACACTGTTGATTATGAGACAGGGTCTCACTATCTGTAGCTTTAGCTGGCCTGGAACCTGATATTCAAACTCGAAGATTCACTTGCCTTTGTATTGGCCCTGAGTATTGGGATTAAGTGCATGTATGATAGCACACACAGTTCTTTTTTGCCTTTTAAAGGTAAGGTCTAACTGGACTCCGACTTCATATGTAACTGAGAATAACCTTCAGCTTCTGGTCCTCTTGCCTCTATCTTCCAAATACTAGGATGACAAGTGTTTACCAACACACCTAGTTTCTGTGGTGCTAGGAATGGAACCCAGAGCTTCATATATGCTGGCTAAGCACTCTTTCAACCAAAGATGTCTTCAGCAACCACATCTGCAATTTACACAACTTTGTATCAAGTAAGATATTTAGAACAAAATAAATAAATCTTTCCTTGCCTCCCCCCCCAAAAAAAATCCCACAATTTTCTACCTGTATTAATCATATACAGACTTTTGGGGGTTACTATTCCTTGAGCAGTACAGTATATTATGTTTCCATGGTAATCACAGCATATCAGGTATAAACCATGTGGTGATCTGGAAATGAGCTGAAGAGAAGATGTGTATGAGATCAATGCAAACATTTTATAATTTGGACTTGGGCACTGGATGATTCTGGAATGTGAGACAGGGGTGTGAGGGGTGTCTGAATCCCCTAATGAACAGTATAGATTACATTAAAAACATCTAGGATATGATTTTACTATCTTAAAGGTTCTCCTGCTTCAGTCTTTTCAGTGCTGCAGTTACAGACACACATCTGTAGCCCAGCAAGGGACTCTTCATCCATAGGAACTGTTCTTGTTGGGAGAGCTCGAAGCTGAGAGCTGAATGCTCTGACTCAGATGACCACAAATATTCACCTTCCCATTCTCATGTGTTAAGATCCTCTTTATCATCTCTGGTAGAGAAAGGTACTTGTCCTGACTTAGGAGTCTTTCTGGGGGCGGGGGGGAACCACACTACTGCTCTCTGCTCATCTGAGCCTGTCTTCTTTTCCTATCTCTGCTCCCTTCCTCTTAACACCTACCTAACCTTCCTTCCCTCCCTCACTGCTATTTCCCTCTGGTCTCTGTCATTCTTCTCCTGGTTCCTTTCTTCCTGCTCCTCACCACTGTGACACAAACCCTGTTCTTCCCTTCTAGCATCCCCTGATCTGGTCCTGAGCAGCTCCCTCACACAACTGTCTACCCACTTAGTTGGCTACATTGTGAAAATAATCTTCTCCAAGACAGCTTATGTAGAAAGGGCAGGATCTGCTGCTTAAAACAAAGATGGGAAATCTGAAGAAATCTTTATCCACTGAAGGCAAGCTCTTACCATCCTGACCAAAAAAAAAAGGGCACCTAAATTTGAATTTCCACTGCCCAAGGCAGGAACACCCTGACCCTAGCTGAGTCTGGCAACTGACCTCATTTTCAGTATAGACACAAGGCAATTGAGGAAAGCAGTTCTTCTTTAGGTCAGGGCCTTTAAGCAGCAGACATCTAACACTCAGCTATAAATATGATCAAGTAAGCAGCTTGTGATATAGTCTGGCAGAGTGTGTACCTAGGAGTTATGAAGCCCCAAGCTCCACCCCAGCATATCATTAACTGGGTACAGCAGTGGCAGACCTGCTTGCATTTGGAAGGCGGAGGCAGAACGGTCAGAAATTGAAGGGCATTCATTCTTTCTGTATTTTTTTCCTTCAGCTTTCTTGATGAATCCCTAGCAGTCCTGGACCTCTGAAGAACAAGCTGGCCTTGAACTCAGAGATTTGACTGGCTGGTATTAAAGGTGTGCAGCACCAGACTCAGCTCTAGCCATTCTTATCCATTAGCTACACAGTGAGCTCTAGACCATTTTGGGGGTGTATTAGATACTGTGTAAAAGGGAAAAAAAAAAAAACAAGGAAGTTTTATGAGAAAAGCTTGCTTTAGAGTCACTGATCAAATATATGAGACTTATTTACAAACAGTACTTAAGCACATGTTGTCTGCCATCTTTTCTCAGATACAAAGATTTTAACATAATCTAAAAAAATACGTCATTTATTTATTTTTATGTGAATGGGTATTTTCTCTGCAAGTATGTCTCCACACCATGTGTGTCTGGTGCCCTCACGGACCAAAAGAGAGCATTGCGTTTCCTGGCATTGAAGTTACAGATAGTTGTTATGTCACATGTGGGTGCTGGGAATTAAACCCACATCCTCTAAGAAGAGTAACTGTGCTCTTATCTGCTGAGCTGTCTGTACAGGGCCAAGACTTTCTTTTTTTTTTTTTTTTGTTTGTTCTTTTTTTCAGAGCTGGGGACCGAACCCAGGGCCTTGCGCTTCCTAGGCAAGCGCTCTACCATTGAGTTAAATCCCCAACCCCAAGACTTTCTTTTAAAAAGACAGTACTCTACGGATTGAAGGATTACAATCCTTCAATCCTGATGAACTCTCCATATTACTGGAACCACACACTGGAGCACTACTGGGAGCCAGTGAAGTTGGTGCCTCAGGATATGGGGCTGTTCCCCTCAGCCATGGGTTATCTGTGAATATGACCCATCACAGTCTGAATTTATCTGGGAAGAAAAAGAGCTCATAAGTCTGTGTACACACTTAACACACCACAGCACTTAGACTGCATTAGGTATTAGGGATCACCCAGTCTATAGGAGGATATCTGTAAGTGATGTGCAAAGATCTTATTGGGGAGCTGAGCTTGCATTTGGTGCCTGCAGAGGTCCGGGAACTCATTCCCCCAACCCCTGACACAATACATTTGCTTTCCCTTGAGAAAAGGTTTTGCTTGCTTTCTAGTCAAAGGCAATCTTCAATTCGTGATTCTCTTGCCTATTTCTCTTCAATGATGGAACTGCAGATGTGAATCACCATGCCTAGTGCACAGACAGATTGCTGATAGAGGTGATGACGAAATTAGAAAGATATGACTGCTTGAATCAGCCTAGTGTCCCCAGTATTTTCTCCTCTGAGCATACACCCTTCAAAATAAAAGGCTACATGTAGCTTGAAAGAGCGTGGCACACTAAAAAGAGCCCACCAGGACATCAACCTCTGGACCCACCTGAATCTCTGTGCCTGGTGATGCACAGGGCCTCCAAACCTCCTAGCAGGCGAGTGGTACAGCTGCGAGAGGAGAGCCATGTTTTTGTTCTGGTTGGGATTGGCTGCAAACTTCACTGTGATGGGCTCGGAGGAACCCGGGGGTTTATGACCATTGAAACTGGTAATTGCCTCTTCTGCTTCAGACCGTTTGTCAAACCGGATAAAGGCAACCCCTCTGGACAAACCTTTTTAACAAACCAACAAAAATGGAGTTAGGGGAAAAACAGTGAGGAAAGAAAAAACAAAACTGAAAAGCAGAACTCAAGTCTATAGGCTGGGTTTCAAAGTAGGTACCTAGGAAGTGAAATAAACCAAAATCAAACCCAAATATGCAAACCAACGAATAAAGAAAACTGACTACTGAAAGATTAAAATTTCTGACTATCTTTTGAGTTGAAACAATGATTCCATACCCAGAGATATTCCAAGTAGCGTTTTGCACATATTTTTTTCTTAAACTTTTATAGGTACTTTGCCTGCATACATGTCTGTACAATACTTGGCAACAGAGGCAATAGGGCACAGGATCCCTGGAACTTGAGTTAGAGATGTTGTAAGCTACCTTGTGGGCGTCGGAAACTGAACCTGAATCCTCTGAAAAGCAACCAGTGCTCTAAGGACTAAGCCACTCCTCCAGCCCCGAATCTCTTTTTAAAAAGAAACAGGCAGCAGGAACAATCTTGCTCTCCGTCACTACTTAGCTGTTAAATACCCTTCACCTCATGGATAATGGAATATACACTAAATCTTGGACCCCGAGCAGTGCTGTCACAAGTTCCCCTTGGGCTCTGGGAGGAACATTGGCCTGGCAGGGTGACTATAACGTAGGCCTTTCTTGCTTGCTTGCAGGGGACTTCTGCTTGCTTAGTGTCTTCGCTTATATGCCTTCTCCTTTGTTCCAGAACAGGGCAGTTGTATCCTAGAGCCAAGCCCTCATTCTCCTCTTCTGTCCAAGACTTCATTTCCCTTGGACAATTCCATCTGAGGCCCTGGACCTTTTGTGATTTATACCTGCGTTCAGAAACAAACGAGGCTACTTATTTCCACAGAAAACTGCTGAGGTATGGTAATGGAGAGGAGCTGCCAAGAACTTATTAGGAGTGTCATGAGCCCATGCTGGATTCCTCTGTACCTCCTCAGGTTCCTGCATAGAAGCCAGGACCCAACTGGTGTAGTCTACCACCTGAAGACAACTCTTGTTTTCCCATTGGAACCTTATCCCTAGACTGAGCTGCCTGAGACCAAAAGTCTGGGTAGTCCAGACCAAGAGTGGGACCTGTGAGAAGGGACAACCCACACTTTATGTCCTGTCTGTCATATTGCAAACCCTGGGAGGAGCAAAGTGGTAAACTCTCCCTTGCCAGACACTCAAGACACTGGCGAGGGCTGCAAACACTAAACACTTGGTTGGAAAGGAGCTAAGGGACCTGTCTAAGTGACATCTCTGAGCTGAGCTGGGGTTCTAGATGTAGTCTGGAAGAAAAGCTACCCCAACCTGACTAAACATTCTCATTAATAAGACCAGCAAAGACTAACTTGGATTTGCGTGGTCCTCTAGGTAAAAACATTTAAAAAACAAAAACCAAAAAACCAAAAACTCAAACTCACTGTGCAACCTCTGACCTTGAACTAATCTTGTTTCTACCACCCACGGCTTTGATTACAGGTGTGTGTTACTATACCTAGTTTACCTGTGCTAGGAACTTAAGGAAAGGCCTTCTGCAGGCCAGGGAAGGACTCTTCTAATGGTACTTACCAACGTGGTTTAGGCAAAGGCCTTTCAGCACAGTCAAGTAACAATGGTCTAGAACCTTGGATGAGCTGTTTAGTGGGCATGCTGTCAAGTCTTCTCGAATCTCCGCCTATCTCAGTCCTTTCCCTAATCACTTCTTAGACCTAGTGGGCTTCATGTGTGTCCATGGCAGCAGGGAAGACCCAGCATAGACAGAGGTGCTGTCTGTGGGTATTCACCCTCAAAGAGCCAGGGTGACGGCAGCTCACTGGTCCTGGAAAGCTGAGCATGACCTAACTTCAGGCTGACACGGTTCCAAACTGTGCTTGGTTAGTGCTTACACAAGGCTACTTTAGAGGGACTGTGCTTCGTTAGTGCTTACACAAGGCTACTTTAGAGGGACTGTGCTTGGTTAGTGCTTACACAAGGCTACTTTAGAGGGACTGTATACTTCTTAGACCTGTGACCAAGCTCAAGACCAAACATGTTTTGGTTTCATGCAACTGCTTTCAAATAAAAATTACCTGAAACAAAAGGGGGTGGTATCCAATGTAGGAGGTAAAAAAATCCATGTAAATGTCTGACAAATTCGTCAAGATTTCGGAAGATTGCCCTGTGATCTGGACTTTAATTTTTAACTGAAAACAGACTTCCTCCCACACAATATATTTTGATATGGTTTCCTCTCTCTATTCTCCTCCCAGTCCATAACTCCATGCCTTCTTTGTCTCTCATATGCTGGCCCTGTGCATGCTGCTCCTGCCTCTGTGAGCTCTTATGTGCCTAAGCCGTGCTGGATCCGGAACACTGCTTCCTTGCTGTCTTCCATCCTCAGGGGCCATCACTGTGACTCCACTTCCACAAAGTTCCTTGAATTGGGTTTTATTTTTGCTGGTGTTTTCAGGATTAACAACAGAGACCAAAAATTGGCACAAATTCCAGATATGTGAACTAACTGAATTCACAATTATGAACAAAGCCAAGAAACAAAAATAAAGAACATAAAAATTAAGTTCTACTGACTAGATGTAAAGATCATTAAAAAAAATTTAAAAAGATCTATTTATTTCTATTTTATATACATGGGTGCTTTTGTCTGTGTGTATGTATGTATACCAGGCTGTGTGTAAGTCACCTGATCAGAAGGTGGCATCTGATCCCTTGAACAGGAGCTGCAGACAGCTACGAGCTGTCATGTGGATGCTGGGAACTGAACTGGGTTCTGAGTGAGTAGTGAGCACACTTAACTGAGCTACCTCTCCAGCCCCACGTGTGAAGATTCTCAAGAACATCCTTTTCTTTTTTTTTTTTTTTCTTTTCAGAGCTGGGGACCGAACCCAGGGCCTTGTGCTTGCTAGGCAAGCGCTCTACCACTGAGATAAATCCCCAACCCCCATCCTTTTCTTTTTTAAAAGGCAGGGTTCTACCATGTAGCCCTCTACAGCTTCAAGCTCACTGAGGTCCACTTGCCTCTGCCTCTACTGTTGGGATTCAAAGCTTGTACTATCACATCTGTTTTTTTTTTTTTTTAATTTATTCAGGCAGTGTATGTACATGGTATGCATATCCATACAAGCAGGTATAACACTCATACATATAAAATAAAAATATATTTAAAAATAATTGTAGTTGTTTGAATAAGAATATCCTCCACAGGTATGTATCTTTAAACACTTAGTCCCCGGATGGTGGGACTATTTGGGATGGATTAGGAAGTGTGGCTTTATTAGGAAGAGTTATCTCAGCAGGGGCAGGGTCTCTCTCTGCCTAGTGCTTGTGGATCACAATGTGAGCTCCCAGACAGCCATTCCCTCTGCCATTACAAACTCTAATCCTTTGAAACCATAAGGCAAAGTTCTTTTACAGTGTGCCTTTCTCAATGTTTTTATCACAGCAATAGAAAAATAAGACAATGATGAACAAAAATAAATTTATTTATTTACCATGTGTTTTTGTGCATGTACCTGCCACAGTGAAGGTATAGAGGTCAGAAGGTAATGTAAGGGAGTAGGTTCTCCTATCATATGGTGCCCATGGAATTTGAATATGTTTATTAGACTTGGGGGCAAATACTTTTACCTACTGAGCTACCATACCATGCTGGCCCCAAACAGTACTGTTACTTTGTTTTTTCAGTGCTTCAGTTGGGAGCTGGGACCTTACTCATGGTATGATGCACTCTATCACAGTGCCATGGTCCTGCCCTCAGTTTTTTGAACATCAAGTCTCTTTAGATGACTTTATTGGTAAGGGAGCTAGGAAAGGGAGCCAGTCCTGCCATATCCTTCCTGCTTACACTGTGGTGTTATTTACTACAGTGGCTGAGAACAGCAGGGAAGATCAAGGGAAAAGAATGAAATCATCCTGCGTTCATGGCTAGGGGAAGGGGCTGATATTACAAAGTCCCTGGCTGCAAAGTGACACTTTCTGCATGGTCCACTTTGGCCCAACTATGCCAAAGAAGCAGAGGGAGACTCTAGGAAAACTGTTGTTGGAAATTCAACAAGCCCTTCAGGGACTACTGATAACTTGCAAATTGAGATTGGAGTTCCTGCTAAGTAAATACTATTTCTCAGCCTGCTGCCCATTCAAAGCAAAGAGCACAATGGTGTGAGGAAACCTAGTTGTTTTTGGCACAGGTTGCTGGAAGTAAGTGTTTACTTCAGGCTATAGGCCACACCCAGAGCCCCTGTGACATGCCAGGTGCAGGTACCTGGGAAACCTGCAGTGAGCCTGAACTTGAGAGTGTGTCAGCATCTTCAGGCTCCCAATGTGATCCTGAGCTACCTCAGCCAGGCAGGAAAGGTACAATAGCTGGCATGCATGCCTCCTCCAGAGCACATAGCTAAGGGGACAAGGGTCAATGCAGTACCATACCAGCCCTGCTTGTCACAAAGTGATGTGCAGCCATATAGCATTCCACAAGTTCCTCCAAAGTGAAGGTGTCCCACAGTGAGGTAATTCTATGGCTAAGCCACCCACAGCCAAAGGGTGGGACAAAAGGTCTATAGAGGAAAAAGTGAAGAGGGAGGAAAAAGAAAAACACCAACCCACCCGCCCACCCACCCACCCACCCACCCAGGCTTTGCTCAGTTTCTGAACATACTCTTCCTTTCTGGTGCCAACGATTTCCCATCCCTGCTGAGGAATAGTCATGTCCCCAAGAGGAGCTATACTTATCATTTGACTGGGAATGTTTTGGTTTCAAGTAGCAGATAGCTGTGTTGGGACATAGCTATGGGCATGTGTCCGTGTCCTCAGCATGAGTCCAGGAGTTCCACACACAACTTGCAGTTCAAGTCTATACTGAGATGTTCTGGGAGGCACCTGCCAAGTAGCCAGGATGTCAGAGACAGGAATTGACTGCTTTCTCTGGAGAGGAACATCCCAATCATGAAGACTAAAGAAGGCCCATCTAAATAGCCAATGGTGTTGCTTCAGAGTACCACAAGGTAAGTTCTTGGGACTCTTTAAGAGGAGATACACTGACACTTCATGTACTTATAGTAAGAACTTCACGGGACAAGTAAACAGAAACCTTTCCAACTATTCCCAAGCCAGCCAAAGTTACTGGGTGCCTAGAGAAAGTGCCAGAACATTGATGTCTTTCCTAGCCTAATCTTGGGTGGCCACTGCTTGTTTGTTTGTTTGAGAGACTATCTATGTCTGTCCTGGCACTTCATATACAAACCAGGCAGAACATGAATCAGACCCACCTGCTTTTACTTCAGGTGCTGGGAATAAAGGAATGCACCTGTCTGACTCTTTAATGACATTTTACTTTCCTAGCCCAATTAAATAAAAACCAAGGATTGTCATGTCCAACTTGTCCCCTTTTGGAGGCTAACTATTGATATCTCCCTATATTCCCTAGAACAGCAAGTCTTGGGCTCAGAGTATCCTGTGTGTACCTGTGGTCTGATCCACAAGGACCCTGGAGTTGATGATTCGCCCAAACCGAGAAAACATGTCTTCCACATCCTTCTGAGTCATGGTCCTTGGAAGCCCACTGATGTACAAGTTGGCATCTTTGATAACCTCTGAGCTTGGGCGAGCATATGATACCTTAAAAACAAACAAACAAACAAACAAACAAACACAACTCAGAATTAGAGGCTACATGTGGCCAAAGCACCATAGGAAGTGATCTGGTGTTAGGAAAAGCCAATGTGTGTGTGCGAGTAATTGCACACAGGACAATCTTTTGCAATGACATTTTCTGATAGCTCACTACAGGCCAGCAGAGAGCTCAGACATCTTGTAAGCGTTTTCTCAGTTCGTCTTTAGCATTTCTATTATAAGCAGGAAATTATTCCTATTACATAAAGATGAAGAAACTAAAAGCCCACAGTAGTTGGGATTCAAGCTGATGTTGCCTGATGAACATAAGACCTAGTATTGTCATCTGCAAGGAATTTGTGGTGTGGCATACAAGAGCTGAGCCCTCTTGGAAAGGCTGTAATAATCCTCCGCCAACAAGTAAGCACATCAAAAAATGGCTGCCGGGCTAGAGAGATGGCTCAGTGGTTAAGAGCATTGAGTGCTCTTCCAGAGGTCCTGAGTTCAAATCTCAGCAACCACATGGTGGCTCACAACCATCTGTAATGGGATCTGATGCTCTCTTCTGGTGTGTCTGAAGATGGTGACAGTGTATACATATAAATAAAATAAATAAATCTTTAAAAAAAATGGCTGCCTAAGATTGGGGGTGGGGGTCTGTAATCAGCATTCGAATCCTTACTGTTGATGTCTGTGCTAAAAGAAAGGAAGGGAGGGGGGTCCCAAACGCAAGAGCAAGGAAAGATCTTGGGTGCTTCCCTTGTAGAGGCAATGCAGGCAGCAGAGACCTCAAAGATCACAAAAGAAGAAGACAAGGCTGTCCCCTGGAGAAACAGGACAGTTAGCAGGAGAGAGGCCCCGTAGAGAGACGCCCTACTAAGATGGGACACAAAGCTGAGTCAGGATGCTGGGTACAGAGAGGTATGTGTGGGTGAACCAAGTACTGTAGAAATGGGGTGGCGGGGAGGGAAGAACACACAACTGCTTAAACATGTCAAGGAGCCAGCAACCTCTTGGGTGACACCAGATTGGAAGTATGGTAAGGCATACCACGACTACTGGGGAGCTGCAGGGTGGGATCTTTGAGGAAATGGAGCTGTGTACAGTGGATGATGCTTCCCTATTTGTTTTCAGGCCACTGGTACCAAGGTCCAGCCTGTAGAGCAAGAGCTCTGTGGATATGTGCACTCTATAATCGAATGTGACTGTTCTGCCTTGGTCCACCTTCCCTCTGCATAGATGCTTAGTGTCCATGTCCACCATCAACACCCCTCAGAATACCCATTCATTCCTGCAACTAAATGTTTTCGACTTTACCAAAACCTTTGGTGGGAAAATCAAATTTTGGGCAGGATAGCTCAAGGAAGAGGCGGCCTTCCCCACCACCAGGGCTGTCAGCTCTTTTTGGCTTTCTCAGGATAAGACTGGGTCAGCAGGGGACAAACTGTATTCATAAGGGGAGAGCTGAGGATCAGCACTAGCTGTACACTTCAGAGCCAAATGCTAAGGAAAACGTTAATGCTAATGTCCTGTAGGACCAGAACCCTGTTTGTCTTTTGTCTTTAGGCACTGCCAAATTCAAAATCAAACCTGAGAGCCATTCAGAGACATTTGGTACTGCTCTGTGTGTACAGACCCTTTGTGCTGTTCCATGGCACTTTAAGGACTGTCTATGCTCTCAGCAACTCTTTTTCTTTAGTGTCAATCCAGGGCTTTCCTGTCCTGATCTTGAGAAATCTGTGAGTGGCTGAACTATATATGTGTCCAATTCAGACTCATATGGTTAAGTTCTAACCTGCATGATCACAGAATGTGATCTGGTTTGCACAGAGATTTGGTTAAGACAAAGTCACACATGGAAAAGCTGGGCTCCTAGTCCCATATAATTGCACACTTATAAAAAGGGTAAATCTGGACCCAGGGAGATACACACAGGCAGAATGTCACATAGAAATGGAGGCAGTGAGCATGGGGATGCCTCTGTAACCCAAGGAATGCCATGGATTGCCAGAATTTAAGGGAGATGCTTTTTGGTGATCCTTTCCAGGTTCCTTGGAAGGAACCAACTCTGCTGACCCCTTGAATTAAGACTTCGGAGCAGTGACTAGTCTCTGCTATTTAGGACATCTGGACTGGGATACTTGTACCTTCCCTGAGGAAATGGTTGGCACAGACCTGTTACTTACTTGCTGCATAGCTCCCTCTGTCCCTGTACTATATAGACCACAGTCTCACACACTGTACTTTACTCATTAATTCCACGAGGGTGAAACTTTGATAATCACTGTTCCATTCAGCACCCAGAACAGAGTTGGGGGAATACTGGCATTGAGTTAAAAACACTCACTGAATGACTCAACCACAGTCCCTTGTGATATGAACACATATAAAGAATTCCAGTGCTCCAGCAATGGGGGCGGATGAAAATTCAAGGTCAGTATGGGCTGTATAGTGAAATCCTGTCTCAAAACAAAACAAACAAACAAACAAACAAAAAAAACAAACAACAAAAAAACCCCCCAAACCCCTCCATCCCCCCCAAATAAAAAAACCCAAAACAAAACACAACACAAGAATAAAAACAAACAAAAACCAAAATAGGTAACTCAAATAAGTGAACCATTTCCCTAGGGCTCTGTGCTGTGATGTAAGTTTTAGGCACTTATTTTGTGCTGAGAAACTGCTAAACTGGTGTTAAATGCCAGGTGCCAGAGTATTCACTCTCAAGCTCCAGCATTTGCCCCTCTTTCTGCCCCACCCTGGAAAAGCCATTTCACTTACTGGAGAGGAAAAAGTCAAGCCAGCTCCCCCCTAACCCGAGTCTCATGCTCTATGGAGCTGTGATAAGGAACCTGAGATGCTATGTGGGAGGATCTAACCTACGATTTCCTCTTTTAAGTATGAATTGTGTGAATTACGTGGCCTGTGGATCTGCACCTGAGCCTGATTAGTCCATCTCCTCACTGTAGTTGCCAGTGTGTCACAGAGAAAAAAAATAGATGGTTAGACACAGAAATGCAGAACCCTTCACACTGACCTCTGTAACCAGAGTACAACACCAGGACCAATGATAACACAGCAGATAAGTTAGCTACTAAGAGCTGTGATCTGAGGCCAGTTAGGATATACATACAAGTAAAGCCTTCAAATTACCACCGGAGTGCAGTGGCAACAGGTAGGGGCAAGTGAGGGACAGAATATGTCTGGTTTCTGGGTCTCTCAGTACAGCTGCTCTTGCTTGGTGCCCCGTTCATGACTAACACACCTAGCACCTGTAGGTACTGAGTCTACAATACTCTTTACACCTTTTTTTTTTTTTAAAGATTTCTTTTATTTATATGAGTCCACTGTAGCTGTCTTCAGACCCACCAGAAGAGGCATCTAATCCCTATTACAGATGGTTGTGAGCCACCATGTGGTTGCTGGGATTTGAACTCAGGACCTCAGGAAGAGCAGTCAGTGCTCTTAACCACAGAGCCATCTCTCCAGCCCCTACAATACTCTTATACCCATTCTGGTCTAGTTAAGACTTTTCCTCCACATCAACATCTCTTTACCTTAATGGTTTTGGACTGAAGCCTCAAGCCGTTCAGTGTGCTGATTGCTCTCTCTGCATCTTTTGCAGTAACATAGTTCACAAAGCCGTAGCCCAAGCTGTGTCCTATAAGAGAGAACATGACATTGTTAAACGGCTTCCAAAGAACAGATGTAAGGGAGGTACATGGGCAAGGTCAGAAAAAGAAAAGATAGGTTAACACAGCAAAATGCCAAGGGAGGTACACTGGGGAACCAGTCTTAAAATAGTGTTAAACATTTTCTGTGCAAACTTATACATCTTTGAAACTAACAAAGGTAATCTGTAATTAAACGTTTCTTAAAAACTGGACCAGTGAGAAGGCTCAGACAGTTAAGTGCTTGCTGCCAAGCCTGATGACCTTCTAGGTTCAATCCCTGGGCCACATGTTAGAAGAACTGAGTTAAGTTAGTTTCCGACATAGAAGCTATTGTGTATGTGCATACACACAAAACAGAGAGCTTGTTTCTCAAAGAGAAAGAAAAAGTAACGATATCTTTCTTACTGACTGCATCTTGTGAAATGTTGCCTAACAGTCCCAAAGCTGTTGGCTGTACTGTGCAGTCTGACAGAAGAGGAGGCAGTGGCCAGTGCCATAGTCTGTTAATTTCTGAAACCTGAATTCCCACAGAGGGAAGGCCTCCTGGGTTCTGGCACCATCAAGTACTGGTTCTCTTTCTTTCCTGAGTATAGAGAAACAGGACTCAGTGGATGGTGGGAAAAAGCTGAGCTAATAAGTGGCCTTGGCCACAGGTTCATAGCCTGGTCTAGCTCCTCCAGCTCTTCCTGGCAGCAGAGCCCACTATAATAACGTCACCAGCATACATCTGGATATGAGAGGTGAGAGGCATGAAAACTGAGGTAGCAACAAAAGATCCCAATGTCCTCTTTGTGAAATACTCAGGACAGGCAGGAACACGCATCCCTGGGTACCTGGGGAAGGGCATGGCATGTAGGGAAAGGCTCAGGAAGAGGAAGCTACTGGAGTGCTTGTCAGGAAGGAACCTTAGGATGTCTAGCCTTGACAAACTTGATTCACATCCTCCTAGTTCATGCAGATACTTCATTTTGTTCTGGGTACCTGAAAGAGCAGCTGTAGGACAAACCTATTAGAGGCAGACTTTTGTGCTGAGAACCCAGGAAGCCACCTCCTTTGCTGCTAACAAGACCTGAACAAACCAAAGAACCTATTTTCTTTTGAGTTGCATTAGCACTTTTCCAATACTTTATTTTAAAAATTATTTTTATATTTATTATTATATTTGTGTGTATGTGTGCACCCACACCACAGCAAGTATTTGGAAAACAGACACATCAGTTTTCTCCTTCCACTATGTTGGTCCCAGGCACAGAACTCAGGCTGTCATGCTTGGTGTAAGTGCTTATACCTGCAAGCCATCTTGTTAACTCACCCTCCTCAAATACTGCTTTTGTTTAAGATAGAGTGTCTCTGTGTAGCCTTGGCTATCCTGGAACTCAATGTGTAGACTAAGCTGGTTGAGTTCAGAGATCTACCTGTTTCTGCCTCTCAAACGCTGGGATTAAAGACACCGGCCACCATGCCCAGGAGATACTGCATTTTTTAATGCCACTTTTAGATTTATAAAAAGAAAAAAAAAGTTCCAGCTTGACCCTACTCCTCCTCTATTAGAAATATCTTCCATTACGATAACATATTTTAAACAGTAACCAGTACTTGTTCAATGTTAACTAAATATTCATACTTAATTCCTATGTCTTTGGGAATTAACTAGGATCCCAAACAACCTTTAGTGTCATTCCCCTCTAATCCCCAACCCCAAAACTCCCCTGGGTAGTGTCTCAGACCATCCTTGCTTTTTAACAAAAACAAAAGACACCCCCCGACCCCTATGTTTTTAGGTATTTAGCCTGTAGGTATATCTGTAAACTATGTATGTATAGCATCCAGGGAGGCCAGAAGACAGTGTCAAATTCACTGGAAGTAGAGTTATAAATGATTGTGAGCTGCCATTTGGGTTTTCTGGAAGAACAGCTAATATCCTTAACCATTGAGTCTTCTCTCTAGCCCTGTCCTTGCTTTTGCTAACTTTCAGTCTGGTGGTCTAGTCTATAGCTCACATACTGTTCCTTACCCTAGCTTGCTTTATTTTTCTTTTTTTTACTATGGTGATAAGTTTAGGGAAGAAAGGCCACAGAGTTAAAAAGCTCTCATCATATCCTTTCAAGGGCCAAGTGCATATGCTACCAACAGGGCTGTATTACTATGCACATTAGCTTAGATTACCTGGCTAGGACAGTCTGAGATGACCCACCTCCACTATCACATCGTTCCTTCCTTTTGTACATCATGCCAGATGATACTAGAAAACCAGTCTGATATTATGTTTTCTCTTTGGGGCACAGAAACTACAGGCATTATTTGCAATTTTTCACAACCATCCTCTGTCTCAAGAGACCCACATTTCTTTCAAAGAAATCTGTGTGTGTGGATATGGATATGTGTGTGGACATGGGCTGGATATGGTTAAGAGTACTGGCTATCGTTCTAGAGGACCTGGCTTCAATTCCCAGCATCTACATGGCAGCTTACAACTGAATGTAACTCCAGTTTCAGGGGATCCAACACCTTTACACAGACATACATGCAGATAAAAGACACCAATCACATGAAATAAAAATAAATTCTAAAATTCACATTTAAATATATGTTTTGATCAATGTCTTCTATCCCCATCTCTTCCCAGGTTGACCTATAGCTCCCAGTTCCTAGAAGCATAAAGAACAAGGCAAATCAGAAAGCTGAGACATCATGTTTTTGGCCATAACCATTGTGTAGACAGATAAACCTTAATTCCAGCACTTGGGAGGCAGAGGTTGGTGGATTGCTTGAGTTTGATGCCAGCCTGGTCTTCAGGAACTTCCAGGACAGCCAGGGCTACACAGAAAGACTCTGTCTCAAACTACCCGACTCTCAACCCCTGCCTCCCACAAAAAGAAGAAAAAGAAAGAAAAAGAGGGAACTTTTGCTGAGGGTAAAGAGACACACTCATCTATGGGTATTATAGGTATAGAAAACAAAGGTATATAGGGAACAAAGTTTGGGTTTTCTTTGTTTTGTTCTTTAAATTTTGTTCACACTTTCCCCCTCCTATCAGATTCTCCCCACCTGCTCAACTCCACTGTTTTTAAAAAATGTGCACAGGGGCTCCAAGAAGACTTTACTGGGAATCACAGGGTACAGGTGACAGAGGGACCACAGGAAAAGTAAAGAACAAGAAGGGTGTTTTAGAGAAAATAGAAAGGTGGGCAGCAAGCAGATGGAGATGATAGGCTTCCCTGGAAACGCAGGTCAGCACATGAGCTAACACAGCTTGCTGCATCAGCTGGCAGAGGAGGAACTCTGCAGGGCCCAGGGCATTGATGGTGGAAAGCAGGGCCAGTTTGCAACCGGAACCATGGGGTTCTCAGAAGGAACACACTTATTTGCTAGTTTACTACTTCCAGGAAGGCTCTATGGAAACAGCCAGTAAGCAGAATGGTGCAAGGTGAAAGTCTCTGTGGAGCTTATAACTTGGATTATAGAGAGAAATGATAGGGAGAAAACTCGTTCAGATAGGAAGGACAGATCGCTCTACAGCTCGCAGTAGCATTATTACTTACAGAGAATATGCAACAAATGAAGTGTGAAAGGAAGTGTATCCAGTGATAAATTATAGGCAACTAAGGCTTTACTTCCAGCTTGTAGGGTTTACTGTTTGCTCTGCTTTTTGTTGCTGCTGTTGTTTACTGTGTTTTGAGATGGGGTCTTACTATATAGCTTCTGGCTGGCCTCAAACTCAGATATGCCTGCTTCTGCCTCCAAAGTGCTGAAATCAAAGTTATTTGCCACTACACCTGGTCAGGGTTTTTTTTTTTTTTTGGGCGGGGGGTGCTTTTAAAATGAGGAGCAAAGATGAATCATGCTGAGGAAAAAGTAGTAAAGGCGGCAAAGTGTGAAAAGGCATTCTTGTAAAAGGAAAACTGTTCAGCAGTCCTGAGAGCCAGCCTAGGCATGTCTGGAAAATAAGCAACTCAGTTCAGGCTTAGGATGGGTGTGTCAGAGGTACATCCCTATGAGATGAGAAGGAAAATACATTAACCATTAGGGTTGAAGGCTGCCTCCAATTCCACAAGGGACATATAAGACAGTTACAGGTGGCACAGTAAGCTCTGCTGTTAGGCAGATGCTGCAATGACACCTTGTACCTTATGTTTGTAGATGGAAGTGCCAATAGCAAATATAGTGACTCCAACAAGGAGCTTAACCTGGGTGCCCAGAAGCACTGGAAGCTTCCCAACCAACATAATAAACATTCTCGTTACCCGAGTCAGCCTGTCCCCTTCCTGCTGCCCAGCTGACCCAATATGTCAATTTGCAAAATGAGTATTTGGATTTGATACTGGCAACTTCAGTGCAGTATGACTTGTTATGAAAACCCACAAGCCAACATCTTATAGATAGAGCCACAGAAGGCATCCTCAAGTCAACAGAGCCCAGAACCTGAAGGGTTTTAGAGGAAGGGAATGAATGGGTCACATGGAAACTGATGAAGTCCCTTTGCTGCCCTGAGGAAGTCAGGAAGAAGGAAAAGGTAGCCAGTTAAGAGGCCACAGCAATAGAGTAGGTAAAGGTAATGATGTCTTCAGCTAGGATGACTCTTGTGGGAGAGGTAGGACAGGGTAATCTACAGAAGCACTAAAGGGAATGAATTCTGAGACTTGGTACTTCTGAGTATAGCTACTGGACAGACAGTGGTTATCCGCTAGGACAAAGACACAGAGTAAGTTCAATATGGTGCCGATCTCAGGAGAGCTATTTCATCAGGAGAGTGAGTGAACTAAACTCAGCCTGATTAACAGCTCTGGAAAAGGGCAATAAAATAGTCTGAAGCTCAAAACTGGGGAAAGGAGCAGCTGAGACAGAGAGAGTATAGCCCTGAGGGAGGACAAACATAGGAAGAGAATGTTTCTAGGAGCAAGTACAGAGAGGGAATTTGACACTGATATCCTGTAAATGTAAATGGAAGGACAACATACAGTGGTGGTTCTCATGGCTTCCTACTTCCTACAAGAATCAAGATAGTGTCTGGAGACCTACGCTAATAATGCTCACAACTCAGAAGGTGCTCTCAGTTTCAAGTGAGTGGGCAGAGACTAGAAATGCTGCCCGGCAACCCCAGTGCACTGCCACATTCCAGACAGCAATACCCAGCTCCAAATTCCAAAGTGCTAGAGGACACCAGGAACCTTAAGAGTATTTGAAGCCCTGGCTCGATGATTCTCAAGAGACCCAAAGGAAAGTGTCTACTTGGATAGTTCATAGGTCATGAGTAGCCAGGGAGGAAAGGGATCAGGGGAGAGAGGAGACAGCTGGTAGTTCTACTGTGAGATACAAGGTGGTCATCAGATCTGAGTGAAAACTAGCTGAAGGCCAAAGGAAAGAAAACACAGAAAGGTTATGAAGGACGGGCTACCCACTGTGCCAATGAGCAGGCTCGGGACTACAGCACACCTAGCTGGCTAGATATAAACACTCTCTTGCTAGGGTAGGCAGGCTGAGATCCAGCTAGAGAAAAAAAGACAGTTAGGCAGAGTGGTGCCACTGAATGACAGACGAACAGTGAAATGTGACAGCAGAAGTAAAGTAAGGGTAGCTGAGTGTCTCAGACTGCCACTCACTGCACTGGAAAGAAAGGCTACTAAGAAGACATTATTGAGCTTAGCAGGTACCTTCTCCACAACTCCCAACACTGCCTGCAGATCAGAGAAGCCCTGTATCTGGAAATTCAAATCACTTTCTAATCCCACTTCTGCTTCTGTGGTAGTCTGAATGAAACTGGCCCCCATAGTTCCTTAGCGAGTGGCACTATTAGGAGGTGTGGTCTTTTAGGTTCTATAAGCTCAGGCTATGGCCAGTAACTCAGTCCTTTTCTGCTGCCTTTAGATAAAAATGCAACTCTTGCTTCTCCAGCACTGTGTCTGCCTGCACACTGCTATGCTTCTTCCGACCCTGATGATAACGGACTAAACCTCTGAAACTGTAAGCAACCCCAATTAATGTTTTCCTTTATAAGAGTTGTCATGGTCATGGTGTCTCTTCATAGCAATGAAACCCTAACTAAGACAGCTTTCTACAATGTCTCCACTTCTCCAAAACTAGTTCTTTCAGGACTAACTTTGTCTAATCAAGGAGTTCCTACTAACAATAACTTATATTCCTCTAAAACCCACAGAAAGAAATCAGGGCATGAGAACCAGGAGCTAGACTCCCGAGGACTGCCAAAGATGCTGCTGAGAACCCCTTCCACCAAAACACTGGTAGAGAAAAGCATCCAAAAGCCATTTGGGCAGGATTCCTATGCAGGACTACAGCCAAATAATTTAATATTGTTCAATTAATCAATCTGCGTATTATCTAAAGTTCCCTTGTAGAAGGCATTAACCTACAGACCTAGGAATAAAAGGGGAAAGGCGTTTTAGTTTAAAGGTGTCATCTGAAATAGATGGGAGCCTAGCAGCCTAAGAGTCATACCAGAAGAGCTGAAGCACAAGGCTTTCAGGCATTTTGCATATGATTCCAGAGATCCAGCTGGTGAAGGGTTCAATTGTACATGAAAGTCTGCATCCGCAGGGGCAGATTTGTCAGTGCTTGGCCTAGCAGGGTCCCTTCCACATGTGGGAACTTGATCAATTTGTACAACTATTTGGCTCCATACACTTTTCAGAGCACTCCATTTCTGCTATCCTCTCATTTGTCTCCTCTCACCTCCATTCTGTACATGTGCTTTCTGTTGTTGATGTTGAGAGAGGGTCTGACTATCTAGCCCTGGTTGTCCTGGAACTCACAGAGATCCATCTGCCTATTTCTCTGGAGTGCTGGGATTAAACACCTGGTATATGTTTTAAGTTACAAAAACTTACAAGAGCTTGGAGCTCTTTTGGTAGGAACATTACCATCAAATTTTCTCAAGATGTATTTTTTTTAAATTATGGATTTGTGTGTGTGTGTGGGAGGTGGTGTTGTGTGCACATGTGTATGTGTGCCTATGAAGTCAACAGAGAGTATCAGCTGGAGTTACATATGTGGTAAGCTGTCTGATGAGGGTGTGAGGACCAAACTCTGTTCCTCTGCAAGAGTAACAAGTGTCCTTAACTGCTGAAACATCTCTCTAGGATAGGCCCACCCCTGTCTCTGTCCAATCTTATACTGGGGCTGTGGAAAAGAGATCTGAGGTTAAAGAACAAACCTTCATTCATAACTATGGTTTCTAGCCTGCAGCTATTGTGTACTAAGGAGCTACCAGCAGAGAAGCCAGTGATTAATAGTACAGTCAACTTTCCAGAAACCTCTCAGGCTCTTTACCTGCAACTTTATCCCGAATAAGTTTTGCAGATTCAACCTCGCCAATGCTGCTGAACAGACTCCGTAGTTCCTCCTGGGTCATGTTCTGAGGGAGGTAGTTGACAATTAAATTCGTTCTCCCAATGTCATCCCTGCAGTCTTCCGCCATGTGGTCTTCATAACCATTAGACATCGTATTTTTTAAAAATCTGCAAAGAAAAGTAAGTTTAGATAAATTTTAGATGTTCATCTGGGTATGCAAAGTCAAAGATAAATGACTATATTTAAGGGATTTTCTTTTCTGCACTAAAAGATCAACTACCGGGGAGATGATTCAGTTCATAAAGAGCTTGCTGGAGATTTGAGTTCATATCCACAGCACCTATATAAAAGTTGGATGAGTTGGCATAGACCTCTAATCCTAGCACAGGGACTTGGGTACACGGTAGGGGACCCATGGAACTATTTGGCCACCAGCCTAGCTGAAATCAATAAGCTTCAGGTTCAGAGACCCTGTCTCAAAAAATAAGGTGGAGTATTTTGGTAGACACCACCACACACCTTGCCACAGTCAGTGTATTCCACACTGATCCTGCCCTGTGTCTTACTGATAAGCACTGCTCTCTACAGAGTAGCTTTTCTCAGTAGCACTCAGGTGTCAGAGAATGAGGACGAGCAATATTTTTCAATATTCAAAGGCTCAAGCATTTGAATACTTGGCTCCTAGATGATGGCACTCTTTAGGTAGATTGTGAAACCTTTAATTAGTAAAGCCACTGGGTGTGGGCTTTGAGAATTTATAGTCTTGCACTATATCCAGTTTGTTCTCTGAGGTTCCTGAATGTGGATAGAGATAGGATTTCACACTTTCCGACCCTAGCTGCCTGCTGCTACATATTCTTCATCATTATAGACTTTAAGCTCAAGTACATTTTCTTCTGTAAGTTGTTTCTGGTCATGGTGATTTAATATAATGTGACGGAAGAAGTCACTCAATAATGATCTCTGGCTTCCACATAAACTTGTACCCCCACACACATATGCTCACACCCACATGAACATACACACACCATATCCACCTACCTTCATCATACAAAGAGATCAACTATGCTTACAAACAGCTGCTTTATCAATAATAAGCAAAAACAGAAATGAGTTATTAAGCCACAAAAAGGCAAGGAGAAACTGGCTAGGTAACTGTTCTAATACTGAGCCATGTCCCCAGCCTTAATTTTCCTTGTACCTGATTGGTGTTGCTCTATCCCTGAGGTAAATCCTCAGAGTTCCCAGTCCATCCATCCGTCCGTCTGTCAGTCCATCAGAGTGTGTGTGTGTGTGTGTGTGTGTGTGTGTGTGTGTGTGTGTGTGTGTGTTAGACTCTGGGATCACACCTAGGGCCTTGAGCATGCTAGGTAAGTACTCTGCCACTAAGCTACATCCCTCCCAGCCCAATAAACAAGACCTTTAAATGCATATTATTAAGTCAAAGAAAACAGTTTGCAATGCCACATGTATGACTCCAATTGCATGGCTTATCAATAAAAGGCAAAACCATAAGGATACTACTAGATATGGTGGTCCATGCCTATAATCCTAACACTCAAGAAGGCAGAATATCTAGGCTATCCTTGGCTACATATCAAGGTAAAAGCCATCATGAGATACATGAGACCCAAACTCAACAAATAAAAACACCCACCCCAAAACAAAGAGACAGACAGACAGACAGACAGACAGACAAGACAAGACAAGACAGACACACACAGGGTATGCAGGGATAGTTCATAACTTCCTGTTCTTAAACATAACCCAAATTTGGTTGCAAGTCCTCACAAGGTAGTTTGCAGTAATCTGTAACTTAACCTGACTTCTTTTAATCTCTGTCGGTAGCAGGCATGCTATAGTATAAATACACACAAGCGAAACATTCATACACATTGATGTGACTGCAGGCCTCAGTTATTACATAATATGCCAATGTTTCATTAATTGTAACAAATGGGTCTAAATGTTTGCAATAGGGAAAAGGTTGTTGGGGAAGGATATAAAAGGAATAAACTGCTATTTTTTTGAAAACTTATTTTTATGTGTATTTTTGCCTGCGTATATATAAGGGCACTTCATGTATACCTGGTGTCTGTGGGAATTATGGAGGACTGTAAACTACTGCATGGGTGATAGGAACCACATTTGGTTCCTCGAGAAGAGCAGTGCACTTAACTCACTTAACTCCTGAGCCATCTCTCTAGCCACCCACTCCTTTTCATTTTAAGGTTACATGTACTTATTGTGTGTATGTATGTGCATGTATATGTGTGCAGGAGCATGGAGGCTAGAGGAAGACCTGCAGGAGTCAGTTCTCCTCTTCCTTTGAACTCAGATCAGACTTAGCAGCAAGCACCTTTAACCACTAAACCATCTCACCAGTTCTTTATAATCTTTTTTGTAAAACTAAAACTGCTCTACAAAAGAATTCTATTAACACAAAACAAATCTAAGTTCAACCATGTTTACCAACAGTTTTTAAAGGCAGTTTCACTTTTAAGTCAGGCTGGCCTGGAATGAACTATGTAGTTCAGGGTGGCCTCAAACAGGATGATCCCCCTGCCTCTGCTTCCCAAGATCTAGATTACAGGTATGAGGTTTCACACTTGGGTAAAAGGACTCTGCAAGTGATAGGTATCCAATGTAGCCGAAGATGGCCTACAACTCACTATGTAGCCTAGACTGGATTTAAACTTCTGATCTTCCTGCCCCTACCTGCCCCCCGAGTGCTATGATTACAGGTGTGTGCCACCTGGTCTGGCTCAGTAAGAGAATCCTTGAAGAGAGGCCTGAAGACACAGCTCCTTAACAAAACATGCACAAGACCTTGGGTTTCATCCCTAGTGGACGAGTATACCTATAAATATAGCTGTAAAAAACCCAGAAAACAAAACAAAAAAAAAACAAAAAAACAAAAAAACAAAAAATCAAATGTAATCCCAGTATAACAGCTCAAGATCCTAAGAGGAAAAAAGTGTGTGTGTCTCAAGAGCTTCCCAGTCCTAACTGCTTTTTCCTGTCACCATTGTGGATTATAGCTGGATACAGACAAGCCTATGATGCAACCCAACTTTGGACATCTGCTGGTCAATTATCTTCAAATGTTCTTTTTCTCTCTAAAGATACAGGTACTGGAACCAGAAAGAGATCAGGACTTCTTAGTGTGCGTGTGTGTACATGTGTGTGCATGGGGGGTGTGGGGTGGAAGAATGGGCCCACAGCTGCAGGTTCTGGAAAATCTACTTTCAGGAGCAAAGAGCCATGTATACCTTGCCTGTAGCAATGTCTGTATAGCTGCATCTGAGGGCACCAAGACCAAACTTTTTTTTTTCCCCCGGAGCTGGGGATCGAACCCAGGGCCTTGCGCCTGCTAGGCAAGCGCTCTACCGCTGAGCTAAATCCCCAAGACCAAACTTTTGAAAACATAGCCAATACCTGGTTTGCTCTACAGACATTAGGGTGCAGTGGCCTAACCTGGGAGGCCCTCTGACCCCGCTTTTAAATCTATAGTCACTACTTCACACATGCTCACTTTCCTGGAGAGTTCAGTGAACAATCTACTCCTTCCTCAAGATGTGCAGACTGGATTAGTGAAAATTCAAAGCCCACAAGGCATAAGCCTTTGACTATCTTTAAAAACAACTCTGCAAAGGTTGCGTGTGGGCACACTCCTGTAATTCTAGTACGGAAGCAGTGGGGACAGGAGGATCAGGAATATAAAGGCTACCATTGGCTGGTATAGAAAGTTCAAGGCCAGCTTGGGCTACATTTAACTGCATCTCAAAAGAAAACAAAAAACAGAAAAACTTTTCAGAGCTAAGTAGCAGAGCACTTGCCTAGTACACATAGGAGGCAGTAAGTTCCATGTCTAGCACCTTAAAAAAAAGGCTTTGCCAGAGATTACGTAAAACCAAACACAACATTTGCACAGATATTTCTCTCCTACTACTTGAGTCACTGGGAGAAGGGGAATTAGACCTGTTTCCCACTCTCTTAACTCTCAAATAGGCAAACTAAAAATGTCCCAGTGTAGTGTTTATTATTACTCATTTAAAGCTCTGCAGGTTCCTTTTTCTCTATCAAGCATGTTAACAGGAAACCAGGTATCATAAAATTAAAAAGCTGTATGGCAAAAAGCACCAGAAACAAAGACAAGCAGCAAGAGACATCTGCTATGTATCATTTTGATTAGAGTTTGTTATGCTGGGAAATTCACCCACCAAGGGACAGGATGTGATGATGTGTGCAGGCATTCTTGGTTAACATCAGTGTGTATGTGCCCACACACTATCAGTGTCTAGCGAGCACATTACAGGATGCTGTTAATAAAATATTCTGCAAGGCACAGGATGATACCAATGACTAAGAAGTACCTTGCCTAAAATCTCAACATTGGTAAGGCTGAATAAATTGCCTAAAATGTCAACATTGCTAGGGCTGAATAAAAGTTGAGTCAAGGCATCTACAAATTAATAATTAAAATCCAACACATAACTAGCAGAAAGGTAGACAACAATGATATAAACTACAACTTCATGATGATAGCCATTCAAAGAGATGACAAGCCCATGAGGAAAAAAAGCTTAACCTTGACTTGATGGGGAATGCCTTTAATCTCAGTACTCAGGAGGTAGTCAGGAGGATCCCTCCAAGTTCAAGGCCAGCCTGGTCTACAGAGCAAGTTTTAGGACAGCCAGGGCTACACAGAGAAAGTCTATCTCAGAAAACAAACAAACAAACAAACAAACAAACAAACAAACTCAAGTCAAACCAAACCAAACACCTACCCCCAAAACAAACATACAAAAAACAAGCAAGCAAGCAAGCATGCAAAAACCCTCAACCTCACGAAAAGGGAAAACTGGGGACGAAAGAGCTAATAAATGGGGCACTTGCCTAGCATATACAAAGTCAACCCTGATACCATGTAAGCTAGCACAGGGGCACATGGCTATCATGCTAGCATTTGGGAGGTGGAAGCAGGAGGATCATATCTTCACCTTCAGTTTGGAATCATCTAGGACAGTGATTCTCAACCTTCCTAATGCTTCAACCCTTTCTTTTCTTTTCTTTTTTTTTTTTTTTTTTTTTGGTTCTTTTTTTCGGAGCTGGGGACCGAACCCAGGGCCTTGTGCTTCCTAGGCAAGCGCTCTACCACTGAGCTAAATCCCCAACCCCCGCTTCAACCCTTTCAAACAGTTCATCATGTTGTTGTGGTAAGCTCCAATCATAAAATTATTTCATTGCTACTTCAATTTTGCTACTGTTATAAACCATAATGTAAATATCTGATACACAACCCTGTGAAAGTCATTCAACCCCGACCCACAGGTTGAGAATCACTAGACTGTATGAGACTTATTCCCCCCACAAATAAAGCAAAATGAAATGATAGGCTGTTTTACTAGTCATATAAGTAGTGGGCCACCCTGCACCTTGTCAGGGCAGCACAGTAGAGGTGGCCCTTAGTGGTGAAGACACAGGTGATCCACCAGCATCCAAGGGTGTGAGAATGGGAGAACTGCCCAGTCCTTCGCTGGCTGCAGCACTTGGGAGAGTGGGCCCTGCACCCACGGGGCAGCCAGGTGAGCCAGCCTTGAGAGAGGGAGAACAACCCTGCCAAAGGTTGCTAACCTGAGTAGTGCTGGAAACTTCACTTTGGTTGTGTGGATACGGGATGGCTGCTCAGCTCAGCTACCACCCACCCAGGCCCAGATCCAGGGCTTTGAACTGGTCTACCCCAAAACCTACATCATCTGTAACTCTCAGTGGGCTCAAAAAGGCCAGTCCTGCTGTTCCAAAGCTACAGGAGCTTCATGACACAGGGTAACCACAGGATAACTGGGAGAAGTCCTGGTGTAGATCCAATATTGATGATGTCACAGAAACTAGAGACCTCAAACCAGACCAACGACTCATTGCAAATGAGGATGTTTGGACAGAGGGGTATTGTGGGGCATATTGTTGACACACTATGGCTTACAAAAGAAGTTTTCTTTTTTCTATGCTTTGCTTAGTTTTTTTTCTTTTTTTTTGTTTGTGTGTGTGTGTTTATTTTCTTTTTGGGGGTACTGTAAGGGCAGATGCGAGGTTGATAGGAGGACACAGGGAGATGAGTGGGTCTGGACTGAATAATGTGAAACTCACAGAGAATCAATCAATCAATCAATCAATCAATCAATCAATCTGCATCCTGTAAGAAGAGGGAACAGGGGCTGGGGATTTAGCTCAGTGGTAGAGTGCTTACCTAGGAAGCGCAAGGCCCTCGGTTCGGTCCCCAGCTCTGAAAAAAAAAGAACAAAAAAAAAAAAAAAAAAGAAGAGGGAACAACCTCATAGACAGACATATATAGACAGCACCAGCTTTCTGAAGGAGGGTTTGGCAACTTCTAAAAATTTTATTGTGAAACCAAACCCATGATAAGAATTTGTCTCATAGCAATGACCACATCAGTACAAGTTAGGAATCTAAAGAAAAACTCTACCTCTCAGTTTATAAAAAAGGACCAAGTGTAGCTAACATTTACATATATGTTAATAGATGGTGGACCAGAGTCAATTTTAAGTAGAAAGCACTAAAATTTAATCATAAAAAATTGTGGTCAATCTGTTAAACTGTCTGTGGTCATGAGATTTTTTAAATAGACCATTACGTTAAAAACAAACAAATGAGCAAAGGCATCTGCTGAAGAGAAGAGCACAACAGAGATTAATGTCAAAAATTAATATGCACCAGGGTGCTGGTGGCACACACCTTTCACCATAATGCTCACAAGAGGCAGGAGGATCAAGGCAAGCTTGGTCTACAGAGCAAGTTCTAAGGCAGGCAGAAATACAGAGAATCCCTGTGTCAAAAACAGCACAGCAGCAATAATAACAGCAAAAAGAAGCAAACAACAAAAAACTTGAATATGAAGTTTGTTAAAAATGAGATTCAAGGGCTGGAGAGGTAGCTCAGTGATTAAGAGCACCAACTGCTCTTCCAGAGGTTTGAATTCAATTCCTAGCAACCACATGGTGACAACTCATAACCATCTGTAATGGGATCTGATGCCCTCTTTTGGCGTGTCTGAAGACAGCGACGTGTACGCACATATATAGAATAAATAAATCTTTAAAAAAAAGAAAGAAAATGAGATTCAAAACATCTCTTCCTTCTTCTTTTCCCTTTTTTCTCTTTCTCTTCACTCCCCTACTACTCCTTCGCTTTTCATGGTGCTGAAAATGGAATCTTTTTTATTTTTCTTTTTTTCGGAGCTGGGGACCGAACCCAGGGCCTTACGCTTGCTAGGCAAGCTCTCTACCACTGAGCTAAATCCCCAACCCGAAAATGGAATCTTATGAACCTCTTTTTTCTTCACTCCTCTAAGAATTGTGCTTTTACTTCTCCCCCATTCGTTCTGTTTTCAATAGCTGATCAACTGACAAAAATTTCAACTCATTACCTTTTATAAAGTTTTACTAGAATATAATCATTTTCTTTGAGCTATCCTACTGTCTAAAGTTTAACTTTTTTCTCCTAAAAAACAATGACACAGTTGAGTAGTAACAAACTAGTAATTGCCACATGGCCCACATAGCCCAAAACATTCACCATCTGGCTTTTTACAGGAAAAAAAATGCCTACCACTATTTGTTGCCTTTGTCCTCTCCCTCCCTTCTCCACCCATTCTGAGTCTCCAAAGGGTTTCCACAGGGAGCTCCTCTATAGCCCATGCTACAAAAGATTCAACCTAGTAGCACAGCTCAGGATACAGTGCTTACCTCCAACTGTGAACAAACCCTGGGTCTGACTCCTAGCACTGCCAGCAGTCAGACTCTATGTAGCCAAGGCAGGAGTTACGGCATGTGCCACCATGCCAATCCTCTTTTTTCTTTTGTTTTTTCGAGACAGGGTTTCCCTGTGCATCCCTGGCTATCAAAGAACTTGCTCTATAGACCAGGCTGGCTTTGAACTCAGCGATCTACCTCCTTCTACTTCCTGAGTGCTGGGATTGGACTGATCAAAGAATTCTTAAGATAGAATACCAAAAGCATCAGTATTCATTAAGAAATAAATAGATGTAATCAAAACGTAAAACTGTGCTGTGTAAGACCATGCTGGAAGAAAGAAATACCCAAAGCCTGAGAAAAGTATTTGTCAGGAAGGGAGGGAGAACACCTAGAAATAGTTTTTCATTATTCTTTATTTTGTCTTTTTAAGACTCGTGTGTGTGTGTGTGTGTGTGTGTGTGTGTGTGTGTGTGTGTGTGTATGTGTGTGTGTATCCTGGAACTTGCTCTATAGATCAGGCTAGTCTCGAACCATTCTTTTTAAATATGCATATAGGTATTTTGCCTAAATGTGTCTGTGCAGCAAATGTGTGCCTGATGCCTGTGGAAGCCAGAGAGGTATCAAACCCCATGGAATTTGAGTTACAGACAATTCTAATGTGGGCACTAGGAAATGAACCCATATCCAGTGTTCTTAACTACCAAGCTTTGATGACACAATTTTAAAAAGCTCTTAAGACTGGACAAGTCAGACAGGCAGATCTTTTGTTATTATGGTACGCACTACTCTTTTAGTGTACTAAATGGTTTTTCTTCCTACGGTGGTCTACCATATTACCAAAAAGCCCCCGATGTTCTCAATTAACTACCAGAAATGTACTGGTGATATACATAAATAGTGTTTATTAGAAATTTATTTCTGATAAGTATAAGTTCACAGTATGGTGTGCACAAGTATAAACACATATAGACACAACTTCACTTAAGGAAGAAAGGGAGGCATGGCAGCTGGAGTGATGGCCTAATGAGAACTTAAGTTCAATCCTTAGCATATGTGTTAATAGACGACATGTACGACTGCCTGTGTAAGCCCAGCACTGCAAAGGAGAAAGCAAGAGTGATGGGGCTTGCTGTCTTCCAAACTAGCTTCGGGGGGCTGGGGATTTAGCTCAGTGGTAGAGCGCTTACCTAGGAAGCGCAAGGCCCTGGGTTCGGTCCCCAGCTCCGGAAAAAAAAAAAAAAAAAGAACCAAACTAGCTTCGGGTTTGGTGAGACCCTTTTTCAAAGCATAATGCAGAGCAGACCCAACTTAAAACAAGAGAATGTAGATCAGAAGTTCAAAGTTATCCTCATCTAAATAGCAGTCCCCCAAAACAAACAGAACTGGGGAGATAGTTCAGGGGGATAAAAGTATTTGTGTATGCAAGCCTGACAATTTAAGTTTGATCTCCAGAACCCAAGTATAAAGGTAGATGTGGCCAGTTGTGTAGCAAAACAAGAGACCTTAGGAGAAGAAAGACTCTAGATATGAAGTCCAAAGAACAATTCATTTTCATATTCATGGTTTGTTCTTTGACATCCACACATGTACAGCAACAATCTTGACCACTTAACACAAAAAATTAACTGAAATTTTAAAATAAGCCAACACCTAAAACTTAAAAAAAAAAAAAAAGCAGATGATTTTGAAAGTACAGCAAAGCAGGTATGTAGATGGCAATAAACGTATGGGAAGAGGTACAACATCATTAGCTAGGCAGAGAGGCCACATCCACCTAGTAGAATGGCTAAAACAAAATATAACAACAGGAAAATGTCCATTCTGGAGAGGATGGGGGGAGAAGTTAGACTTTCTATACGTAGCAATAGTAGGAATGCAAAAATGTTATAGTCGGGGCTGGAGAGATGGCTCAGCGGTTAGAGCACTGACTGCTCTCCCAGAGTTCCTGAGTTCAATTCCCAGCAACCACATGGTGACTCACAACCATCTGTAATGGGATCTGATGCCCTCTTCTGGTGTGTCTGAAAAAAAAAAACCCAGCTAGAGTGTACTCTTACGCATAAAATAAATCTTAAAAGAAAATGTTATAGTCACTTTGATGAATTGGCAATTGGCAGTCTCTGAGTTGAATATGGACACGTAGTATGGTGACCTGGCAATCATGCTCCTAGTACTGTTTGGTTCTTTTCTTTTACCCATACGCTAACTCTGAAATACACCATGTAGCCCAAACCTATGACGGCACTACTGCCTTACCTCTGAAAGGCTGAGTAAAGAGGTGTAAGCCACCACATCTGTCTTCTACTCTTGCTCAACGCAAGAGAAATGAAAATCTGGGTTCATATAAATTACAGTACGTCTTACAATGAAACACAACTCGGCAATGAAAAGGCACTACTAATCCATACTACACACATGACTTTCAAATATATTTTACTGGGGAAGTCAAATACATTTTACTGGGGATAGAGAGCAGACTAAAAAAAGCCACCTCTTCTGAGGGTTTTAGGACATTCTAATCCAACTTAGGATGATCCATCTTAAAAATGTCTCCCTATGGAAACAGGATCGGTTTGTAGTCCAGGCTGATCCTCTATATTGTGATTTTAGATAGATAGATAGATAGACAGACAGACGACAGACAGACAGACACACAGACTGATTTTAAATAAGTTTAATTTTATGTGTACGAATGTTCTGCCTATATGTATATCTGTATGTACAAGGTGTAGGCCTGGTGCACTCAGAGGTCAGAAGGCAATGGATTCCGTGGAACTGGAGTTAAGATGATTATGAGCCACCATGTGGGTTCTGGGAATTAAATTTTTAAGTAGCACATGCTTTTAATCCTAGCACTCATGAGCCACAGACAGGTAGACAGACCACTGTGATCTTGAGGTCAGCCTAGCCCACAGATTTGAAGGCCAGCCAGGATTACATAGTGAAACCCTTTAAAACCAAACCAAACCAAGCCAAGCCAAGCCTCACATACTGGGTCTTGTTAGTAGTAGCTTAGTACTTAAAGATTTCTTGCCCACCATGCATGAGGCCCTGGGTCCCACCCCAGCATCACATGGGAGTGGTAGTACACAACTGTAATCCCAGTATTTGTGAGGTGGAATTCAGAAGTTCAAAGTCATACATACACACACACACACACACACACACACACACACACACACACACACACACACACACACAAATATATAGCATGTTTGAAGGCCAACCTGGGCTCCTCAGGCCCTTTCTCAAAACAGAACATCCTTCAAACAGTCCTACAAAAAGATGAGTAAAAATTTCTATAATGCAAATTAAAAACTAAAATTAAGATTTAAACAAACAAAACCTTTGTCACACTGTTTCACAGCATGGCCATGGGCAGTCAAGGCTGAACACTTTTTGCAGGTCAAGTCTACAGCCAACTGGCAGCATGGAGCCAGCCTTTTGGTACTTCAGAGGTTATTCTAGTCAACTTCTAAGAATGCTGCCCTTAACCATTTCCAAATCTGGGTGGCCCAACCTGGGTCCAACTGGTCCTGTGCCCATAAGCTCTAACTGTAACAGGTCTTGTGACTATCCAGTTAAAATGACTACTACCAAGCCACTGCCACCTCCTGCTCTTAGGTCAACTCCCTTTATTCCCAGGCTTTCCCTGTTAGCAACCAGTAAAGCTCAGAGGTCACACAATTTTGCTCATGGTCAATAAGGCTGTTAATAAGTGACGGATCTTGGCCTTGTCACTACATGGTGGTGTCCCAGAATGAATCATACCTCTGTGATGGGTGTCCCTATTGAATTTTCCAGCCTGTGTCCCAAGCCTGGCTTTGACCTACGTAGGGCAAAAGGCTGCTCTATTTCTCAACTATAAAAACCAACCTAACAAACAAAAAACATAGAAATATGAGCATGTGCTTTCGTTTTAATCCCAGGTTTATTGATTCAGGGCTACTTTAGACTGTCCGAAGCAGTTGACCATAATTTGCAACATGCTCTAGCAGAAGCATGGTTTTGCCAGCTGCAGATAATTTCTGTGATTATGTGAAGGTACATACATTCAAGGGCCCCCCAAGATGTGAGTATTGGTCGTTTAGGGAGGTTGGCTGTGGCTTGATAGTTAAGATGTGATCAAAGAAGAAACAATAGGAAAGAAATTAGATTCAGAGATCTTTCTCCTCCATCCTTGTTTCTCTACCTAGTGTTGGGGTTGAAAGTTGTGTGTGTGAGTGTGTGTGTGTGTGAGTGTGTGTGTGTGTGTGTGTGTGTGTGTGTGTGCGCGCTCACGCTCATAAGATAAAGGGTGGGAAAAAAACCCCCACAAAGTAGCAAAAACAAACTACACTCAATTCCTCAGCACCACTGGCATAAGTCTTTTTTACTTCCTCAATCACTGATTTAAAATTATTTAATTTTCACCAATATCAAGAGTGAGATGTTGGCAGGGAAGATGGGTCAGTAAGTGAAGAGTTTATTGAACAAGACTGATAATCTGAGTTTGATCCCCAGAAACACATGTAAAAGTAAAAAGAACCAACTCCACAAAGTCGTGCTCTGAACTTCACATGTGCTCCACACCAAAGTAAGTAACATAAACACAGCAAGGACTAAGGGCCAAGGCTATACATACATACATACCTACCTACCTACCTACCTACCTACCTACCTACCTGGCCAAGGTCCCAACTACCACTAATTATGTAGTCATGTTTCTAGCAATTGAGGTTAACACATCCCAAGTTCAGGGAATGAGCGTCATGCTAGGAAAATGACCTTTTCATCATGGTAAATCCCCTGCCAGGTAAGGATAGACCACTGTTATCTAATGGGCCCCAAAATTGGGTTCAGGGAACCCTGTGTTACACAGTAGGAAAGGAAGTTATAGGCTCTCAGATTTCACCAAGGATATTGTATGCCTAGAGTCTTTGAGATGGGTGGTAGGGTGGGAGGCAAATCACCGAGGAAATGCTCTGTTGGCAGAAAACAAAACAAAACAAAACAAAAAAAAAACCAAAAAACAAAAAACCCCAAAACCTGAAGGTGCCACTTGAACCAATTATGACCACCACCACCCATCAAGGACTCAGACAGATGAGGCACATACAGATCCTTACCAGCCTCTGTCCAGTCAAGAAAAGGAAAGCCACTTGGCTGGGGTAGCTCCAGCTAAGTAAGTTCACAGTAGGTCAAGTGCAGAGAGTAGCCTGACCAGTCCAAGTGCTCTACAGGCCTAGGAACTTGGCTAGCTCTAGAGTCTTGCTGAATGCCCCAGAAACTTAGAGCTGGTGAAGCTCTCGCAGAGAGAGCACAGCAACACAATAAGGCATGAAAACCCACCGGCTCTACCCCACTTCCAAAGCGAATTCTGTCAGGCAATTAATTATCTGAAAAATGGTGAGGATAAATCATTTCATGTTCTCACTGTGGATGCTACCGACTGCAACAAAACACACGATAAATGTGGATACTCTTACTCCTAAAACCAAGGTGTATGACTCCCTAAGCTGTCTCCTGACCATACCCTTCTCCAAACCTTTCCATCACCTTGAATTACTTTCTACAGTGGCACTACATACTTGTCCTCCAAGTAATCTCTATTTCCTCTATCTAATCCAGTTCTTTTTTTTATCTTTATTAACCTGAGTATTTATTTACATTTCAATTGTTATTCTCTAATCCAGTTCTAATACAAGTTCTGCCTCTCCTTCCTCTTGACTGTCTTTCTCAGATCCCTGTTCCCTCTTACCTAGCCCAACTCCTAACTGTGTCTGTAAACCCAACTTAACCTGTTCCTCCAAATGACTCCTCTTCCAACGTCTCCAGGTTTCTCTGTTCATGGTGACATCAACCTTGACTGGTTGCTGTGCACTATTCTCTCCTGTCAATTCTTCCTCTGGCATAAAGGTTTCTTTGAAGGGTAATTGCATCCAGTCACTTTTGAACTCCACATTTTCTTCTCTGGGCTCAGGTGGAATAATGCCAACCATGTGCCAGCCAGGCACTGGGAACACAAATCAGGAGCAATTCCAACCTCAGCAGATCAATTTAACCTTTTCCTAGTTTTATCTCCACATTTACCCTCCCAGACCTCTTGGTTTGGCTTAACCGGTATACTCAGGCCTGGCACCCTCTTGATGCCTTTCTTTTCTCATATTCTGCTCATCTGCTGATCCTAGACAGCCCTCTCCATTCCTCTTTGATTGGAATCTGCTTGAAAACAAATCCTCAGTAACCAATAATCATTCCATTCAATATACTTTGTATGAAATAAAACCTTCCTTTTTAATTTGACTTTCTTGAGACAGGGCTTCAATGCAGCCCAGACTAGTCTTAAATCTCATAGATGGCAATATCTGCCCCTAACTCTTGAGCACTGGGATTACAGGCACGAGAAACTATTCCTGGTTTATAGGGTGCTGGGTATTAAAACTAAGACTTCATGTATAAGAGGCAAACACTCTACCAACCAAGCTACATCCTCAATCCTGATGAGGTCACTTCTTCCTAGTGATAAGAGAGAGAATGGAGAACTTGGCAATCTTTCTTGAGAATAGAAAGGTAGGTATAGATTATAGAGCACAGCAGTGAGTATCCACTGTGGCACTGGACATGGATATTCTATTACCATCCTATTTCCTCCATTCTGTTTCAGCCATGTGCTCTTGTCTTCAGGCATACACTAAACTGCTTTGTCTTTCTTCTCAAGTTCTCTATGGCCACTCATCTTTGCAGCACTCAAACATTAGGTAGGGCTGGCCATCGTTGCTCTTCCTCATGCCCAAATTCCTTAACTGTGTTTCAGTGTTCCCTTGTTTCTATAGCAGGTGCTCTGTATTGTATTAGCAATTTCTCCAACTTAAGGAGAGCAATCACCTAACTGGTTTTCTGCCTGCCAATCAGTGCATCCTTTGCAAATGTGATTCCCTCTGTCAACTAATGCAAGTCTGGAATGGGCCTTCATAATATCTGAGGTCTCTTCCCAACAGACCTGCTACCCACTTCCTTCTACTTTCCCCAAAGTTCCATACCCCATATGGTTTCTTGAACTAATGGAAGGCCTACCTACTCCACTCATCAAGTTCTTGAAGAGCCTTTCCCACTAGTCTTTTACCTGGCTACTTCCTCTAGGCCCTCCTGCCTTAACAACTCCAGGGAACATTTTGAGGTCTCCTGGGCTTGAATAACAGTTCCTTTTCCTGTGCTTCCACATCACCTGGTGCACTACTATTGCTCACCAGCCAGGTTGAAATCATCTAAACATAGGTCATATACACCACGGCCTCTCCAGAGCCTACCCTCTGGGCTAGAACACAACTTGGGGGAGGGGGACATAAGGCTTACTTCCCTCTTGTTGGCCAATTTCCTTAGGTCTTTCTCTGTAGAACTAGTACCACCTAGGGGCCAAAGGACCGCACTGCATCTCACTCACCATTCACCATTTAACTAGCTTGAATACACTGAATGTGATGGGAACACAAACCAGGGAACAGTTCACTCTGGAGAAAAAGCCTTGGCATTTGGAGGCAGCTTCAAATGGTGCCTGTGCTGAGCTGGGCCACAAAGTTTTCCAGGGAAAGAGTAGAAAGGGTCAGAGAAGGGGGTGGGGGTATCCCAAGCTAAGAGTCAGAGAAGGGTGTGGTGGTATCCCAAGCTAAGGGTCAGAGAAAGGTATAGGGACATCACAAGCTAAGGGGTTCTGGTTTTAAACTTCAGAACCATTTGAACAGCCCAGCACATTTTTTTTTCATGCCCCAAGACTTCTTTTAATCAGGAGACTCATAGATCTGCATCTTCAAAAGTCAACTCCTGCTGTTGTGCAAAGACAGAGAAATAAGTGTGAGAAGCAACTAAGCACAGGAGTATGTTCTTCAGTCTCTCCCTTTCCACCATTCTTGAACACAGTCAAATTGAAGTTGTTTCCCTCAAACCAGTGTTTCAACCAGAAACATTTTCTATTTCTCTCAGCTTCTTCACAGAGAAGTCACAGCATTAGATTTGTGTGTTTTGTTTGCATATATGTATGGGATCCTCTGGAACGGGAGTTTTGGATGGTTGTGAGCCATGATGTTGTGAGCTAGGAACTGAACGCAGGTCCTCTACAAGAGCAACAAGTGCTTCTGTCCATGGAGCTACCTCTCCAGCCTCACAGCATTGTCAAAACCAGATCTCAACAGTTTTGCACTCACCAGTTAAAAGGCAGTATGTTGGAGGTATCTTAATGCTTTCAAACCCTGCACTGGCCTCAGTGTACGAGATTATCCTAAATTTCACTTTTTTCTCTAAAATGGATATCATAACACATACCTTAGGGACTGGAGACAGGCCCACGAAGTATTAACACATGGTAGTTTGTTGAAAGATTGTGGTGATTATTTGTAACTGCAAGTACTCCATGTGTGGCGTGCACAATACTTTTACCCTGCTACTTTACAGGCAATTGAATACAGCTTACTCGAGATCTTAGGAGCTTCACCCAGATTATCAGAAATAGGGCCGGAAGAACTTTTCAGGAAGATTGCTTAAGAATTTCTCACCTCTGTGTATGTGTACGTGTTTTGGTGGTGGGTAGAATGAGAGAAAGGCCCTAACAACCAATGCCTCAATGTGGTTTTGGTACTCACAACTGAAAAAAGTAGGAGGCAAAGATGCTAACATTCAGTGGGCAGAGAAGCCAGGCATGCTATCCAACTTTCTACAATGCATAGAGCAGCCAGACCCCCACAACCAACCATTATCTGACTCTAACTGCCTATAACAAGGGGGTTAAGAAAGCTTTCTCTAACATCCGATCTTGCCCCTTCTAGAGCTCTGGCCAGCGGTGTCCCACACGAACACTTCCGACAATGGAAGCTCTGTCTAGTGCAAAAAAGTTCTCCACCTGCCCTGCACATAGTAGGTGTCAAAACCCATTCTGACATGCTTTAGCAGCAGAAGACGAGAAAAGGAAGACCCGTCGTCACTCCCCATTGTTCAACAGCATGCAATTGGTCTTTTCAATATTTACACATTATTTTACAAATGAACAGCTTTGTTAGAGATGGCGATCAAGGAAAAAATTTCCTTTCTCTTCTAGGACTTCCACACATACAGAAGAAAGGTTTGCACACTTCTAAAAGGACCTCACGACCCATCACGGTGTATCCTGAAAATAGTCCACAAAAGAAATCTATAGGATTTCTCGAAGGAGCAAGTCTGTGGGCCGTGACCTCTGGCGCCCAAGGCCCTCGCTCCACTCTTCCACCCCCGGATCACCGGGCCTCCGAGATCAACTATCTGGGGCCCCCAAGCCTCGGAGCCCGGCCCCCCAAAGCGCGTGCCCACGCCGTGTCCTTCTCCCGCCTCTCTCGCGGGAGCCCAGAGAGGAATCTGCCCGGGGGTAGGCTTGTCGCCAATCTGAATCAAACAGAGTCGGTTCTCACTCGCCTAGCCGCGGCCCACACGCGCGTCTCCATAACCAGGCCTACCGCGGCCTGGGGCCTTCGGCCGGTGCAGGCCCGGCGGACGCCCGCGGGGCTAGGCGAGCTCAGGCCCTGGCGCGGCCTACTCTTTCGGAAGTCGCCGAAGCCTCTGGCCTCACCTGAACACGGGCGGGAAGGCCCGGGACTCTGCTCCGGGGCGGGCGGCGCGGTGATAACGGCTCCGCACGGCCTCGGTAGCGGTGGTGGCGGCGGCAGAGCGGTAGCGGCGACGGCGACGGCGACGGCGACGGCTGCGGCTCCTCCTCAGCGCGCACGACCCGCTCCCCGGCCCCGCGGCCCAGACACGCCCCCTCCCCAGCGCGCTCTACTATTGGTTAATGTTTTTGAAGAACCGATCCTCATTGGTTGGCATGGCTGTCGCGGTACTCGGGAGCGCGCGGCGGAGGTGGGACTTCCTGTCGGCGTCGTCCGCGGTGGGACCAGGGCGCCCAGTGGAGTGGCAGAGTAGCTATCGGTGGCCGCGGAGGGGGCGAGTTGGAGCCTGGCCCGCAGTGGACGCCAACTGGACATCAAGGCCAAAGAGTGGCGCTTTTTATAGAACGCACTTCGTGTGGTCCTCACAATGCGTGATGTGCTGCCGCTCACTTCCGAAGTAAGCAAGGTGGTCATCGGGAGCCCAGGCTAGGAGGACAGGATCCTCGATTCGAATCCCGGCCCGGACATTTCCGGTCTGCCTGCGGTTGAACACTGGCTGACGTCACTTCTCCTGGCCTCAGTTTCCTTAACTGGTGGAGCGGGGTAAAGGATGTGGGCAGCATGGGCAGCTTCTGGGAATCTAACGTTAAAATTTCTTGGTTTTAAGATTTTTCTTAATGTGTATGCATGGGTTCAACCTGCGTGTCTGTGCACCACGTGCGTGTAGTGCATATGGAAATCAAAGAGAATGTCGGACCCTTCCCGACTAGTATTAATAGACTGCTGTTAACTGCATTTGGGTGCGGAGAACTGAACCCATGTCCTCTGGAAGAGCAGCCGATGCTCTTAATTTCTGGGCCATCTTTCCAAGACCCATCTCCTTCGAAATTTTAAATGCCCACAAACATAGTAGTAGAGTGTGCCAACCAGTCGGGCAGTGAGCAGCCTGTCTCTTTTTGGGAGCTGTTGTTCTGGGCTAGTGCTATCAGACACGTATATGCCAGCCTGTTTGATTTAAAAAGTCGTCTCTGCCTCTTTCCGATTTTTTTTTTTTTTTTTTTTTTAGCATGTTTGTTTTCTTTTAGTCAGGATCTTCCTGAGTAGTCCTGGCTTGGAACTTCTAAACCAGGTTGATCATTGATCCGCCTGCCTCTGCTTCCTGGGTGCTGGCTTTAAAGGTGATGTGTATGTTTTGAGACAGTGTCTCATATAATCCAGGTTGTGTGTCAGTGAAACGATCCTTATGCTTCCATCTCCCAGGTTCTAGAGTTACAGGCCTGCAACACAGCAGCTGGCTATAGGTAACCTTTTAAAGACAGTTTCATGGGATTCGAAAAAATGTTATGTTTTAATATTTTGTATTATGTCTGTATTATTTGTATGTATGTTTGTGTTTTTAAAGGATGGTGTTTATGTGTATATAATATGTATATATTATAATATGTATGTGTTTGTGTGAGCATATATGTGAAAATCAAAGGATTCATTGCAGGAGTCAAGTTTTCCAACATAAGGAACCTGGGGGTGGTGTTCTTTTTTTTTTTTTTTTTTTTCTGGAGCTGGGGACCGAACCCAGGGCCTTGCGCTTCCTAGGCAAGCGCTCTACCACTGAGCTAAATCCCCAACCAATGTTCTTTTTTTAAATTAATTTATTCGCTTAACATCCTGATTGCTGCCCCAACTCTTGGTCCCCCTCTCACAGAGTTCCCCCTTCCCAAATCCTTCTCTAAGGAGGTGGAGTCCCCCATCCCCATAACCCCCTCACCCTGGCACATGGAGTCTCTGCAGGGATAGGCACATCCTCTCTCATTAAGGCTAGACAAGGCAGCGATTATGGGAGCATATTCTGCCCCCTGTAACATTTTTTTTTTTGGTTCTTTTTTTTTTTTTTTTTCCCGGAGCTGGGGACCGACCCCTGTAACATTCTTGATCAGCTTTGTACAGTAAAACTTTTAAGGAAGCCACAAAGTTGTTGCTATATGGCAACTTAAATTTTGAAAATTATGTATGAACTCAGGAGATAAGTAGAAGGGTCAGAAGTTCATGAGCAGGATGAAAAGGTGGCACAGCAGTTATGAATAGTCACAACTTTGCAGAGGACCATGATTGAATTGAATTCCCATCAACCCATCTATTGACTCACAACTACCTTTAACTCCATCACTAGGGATATAACGCCCTCTTCTGTCCTCTGGGGCACTGCACTCACATATACAAATCCATATGCAGACATACATATACATACGTAATTTAGAAATAAAAATACAATCTTCCCTTAAAATGTTCATTCTTGACTCTGTAGCAAATTGAAGACCAGCCTCAACTACATGTGACCCTATTTTTTAAAAAGTAAGTTATTAGTTGAAGGTAAAAAATAACGGGTCTGCAAGATGGCTCAGCAGGATGAGGCACTGCCGCTGGACTTCACTCTCCAGGACCCACGTGGTAGAGAGAACGGGCTCTGCAAATTGTCCGGCCTTGTTGAGCCTCTTTAGGAGAAGATGTGCCTCTTGCTTTCATATCCACACATTGGCACACATACTATTTTTTTATTGTAAACCCCAGATATTTTTAATAGTTTTATTTAACCATATTTCAACATATGATCAGAGTTTAAAGTTATGAGATCTTTTGCCAGGAGGTGGTGATGCACACCTTTATGAGGCAGATTTGAGGCCAGCATGGTCTACAGAGCAAGTTCTAGGACAGCCAAGGCTATATAGAGAAACCCTATCTAAAAAAAGAAAAAAAAAACCAAAACTATGAGATCTTTTATATTCTGTGTTTTTCTTCCATTTGTTTTTGAAATCTAGTGTACATTTTACATATCAAATTGGACCAGTTGCAGTTCAAGGATTCAGCAGTTCTATGTTACCATTAGACGATGAGCTATTCTAAGAGGAGGCAGAAAAATCAAGTGGGCTCCATCTGAAATGTTTTTAAAGGGGTAAGAAGGGAAGGAAGGTGGGGAGGGGAATGTGGAAGGAAAGGATTGTAGTTCATAGGCACCAGGGAGTGGGGAAGATGGGACATGAAGAGGAGCTGGCAATAGTCACTTTCTTTGATTTTCAGTATTGCCTTGCAGAGTGTGCAGAAATTATGGGTCTGGGAGATAGCTTAATGGGTAGGAGGTTTGCTATGCAAGCACGAGGACCTGAGTCCAGAGCCTGGGTGCACACATAGGAAACCTAGTGTGGGGCTGGGGAGATGGCTCAGCGGTTAAGAGCACCTGACTGCTCTTCCAGAGGTTATGAGTTCAATTCCCAGCAACCACATGGTGGCTCACAACCATCTGTAAAGAGATCTGATGCCCTCTTCTGGTGTATCTGAAGACAGCTACAGTGTGTACTTATATATAATAAATAAATAAATCTTTAAAAAAAAAAAAGAAACCTAGTGTGGCCTGTGTGTGTGTGGGAAGCAGAGATGGGAAGATTGATGGGACTTGCTGGCTACCAATCCAGCTCAGGTAGACTATGTCTCAAAGAAATAGGCAGGCAGTGACGGGGAACAGGATACTCATGTGGGGCAGCGGATCGTGCCAGGAAAGGCTGAGTGGGTTCAGGGACCCCAACACCCATCTGAGGATACTAGGTGTTTCCCTGCTCCCTACAGACTCCTGGCCTGGAACACGTGACCACACTCCCCACATAGGCATGTGAGGGCCAGGTAGCACAAAACAGAGTTCGAATGAGCTGATGGGCCCTGGGGATTTAAGCAAACTTTCTTTCCCAGACAGTCCGTCCTACGAAGGGCATTGACCTCTGGTCCGCCCTGAGGAAGTGGTATGCACCCATTTTCCAAGATGGAACAGTGAGTAAAGGTCTGAGTAATCATGGACTGCCTCTCTCATTAAGAACTGCCATGAGCATCGTGGAGGGAGCCTTTGTCTACAGAGCTTCCAAGTCTAAGTCTCCTGCAAAAGGCCCCTCCTTGCTAGTCAGTCATTGTCTCTGTCGTCGTCCCCGTCCCTATCCCCAGGCTTATCTTCAGCCATTGGGCCCCCAACTCGTCCTTGCAATTTCCAGCAGCGTCTGGATGTCTGGGAGTCAGGGAACCCCAACTTTGGCCCCTAGCCTGGGCTGCATTCTCCCACCCCCTGAGTGGTGCTACCCACAAACCCATCACCCGATGGTGGCATATGGTAAAATGTAGTCTAGCATCTCCTGTTTCTCCTGCCCAAGTTGTGTTCAGCGGCGTGGGACCACATCTGGCACCTACAAAGTGGGGCATACCCAACTGACACATACCCCAGCTGGCAACCACACAGACCTACATCGAAACTCTGGTCCCAACTAAGACGGTGAGTAACCCCTGGCACTAGACCGAAAGACTAGGCCTTCCCTCACTAAAGACAGAGACTCTGTCTTCTTCCCAAATTTGTTTTTAGGCAGAGCTATTGTACTGACCTCCATCTAAATCCAGACAGTCCAAGGGACCATTAACAACAACTCTGAAGTGGAGCTGGCTCCAGAGCCACAGCAGCTTCTCTAGCCAGGCCAAGAATACACAATCCATTGCCTCCCTCTGATCTCTGCATGTGTACATACATGCGGGCATACAGTATACTTGCATGCAAAGATGCATGTGTCCCACTTCCTAATTGAAACTTGATGTTGGGCACTTAACAGGAGCTAGTTCACTGAAGGTCTGAATTTTTTAATTATATTTATGTGTATATGTAGGTGTGCTTGTGTGGATAGGTGTGCGCATGTTCATTCAAGCACATAGTGGTCACATGCTTGTAGAGGCCAGAGATTCCTTTCATTTTCTATGTGCCGTCTGTCTTGGTTTTCTGAGACAGAGTCTGTTCCTTGGCCTAAAACTTGCCAATTTGACGAGTCTGGCTGGGGAGCCCCTTTGTCTTAGGGTTTCTATTGCTGTGAAGACATCCACTTTTTCTTAAAAAGGAAAACATTTAACTGGAGCTGGCTTATAATTCAGAGGTTTAGTCCATTATCATCTTGGGGGGAAGCATGGTGGCATGCAGGCGGACATGGTGCTAAAGAGATAGCTGAGAGTTAGTCCTATATCTAGATCTGCAGGGAGCAGAAAGTGAGACACTGGGACTGGCTCCAGCATTTGAGACCTCAAAGCCCTCCCCAGTGACACACTTCCTCCAACAAAGCCACACCTACTCCCAACAAGGCCATACTTCCTAATAGTGCCTATGGGGCCATTTCATTCAAACTGCGGCATTTCATTCCTTGACCATGTAGTGTGATTTATCTTGTAGCCCTGGCTAAAGGAACACCAATTGCTAGTCAACTGGTCCTTTAAGTCTTAGCTGTTAGAACTGCTTGACCCCACAACCTTTAGTGTTGGTTACCTCTTGAATTTCTGGAAACAGGATAGGATATTAAAAAGTCAGCTGAGGCTAAGAGGGATTGGGGGCTAGCAGCCTGAGAGGAGAAGGCAGTTGATGCAGAAGATAGTTAGGAGACAGTTAAGCCAGGACACCCTGCGATGAGCAGGCTCATAGCTAATAGACTAGAGAACAGTTGTAATTTGGAGCTGTTAATTTTGAGAAAAGTGGGAGAAGGGACTGTCTAAGCAGAATGTTGGGGACTGAGGGAGGAACAGTTGTGAAGAACATTTGATGACTGGGAGAAACATTTGAAGGGGCTGTGCTGGAAACTGGGAAGAAGGGTTTGGAAAGAAATTAGATTCAGAGAGGACCCCCCACCCCCCACCTTTCTTTCTCCTATCTAGTGTTAGGGGGATAAAGAGTGGGAAAAAAAGAAAAAAAGCAAAGACCACAAAGTAGCAAAGACCAGCTATAGACCTCCATAGACTTGTAGCCAGACCATAATGCAAAATGTATTTAGTTCATCTTCAAAAGTTCTCACTTTCTATAACAGTCTCAACACTGTTTAAAAATCCAAAGTTCAGGGTTGGGGATTAGCACAGCAGTAGAGCGCTTGCCTAGCAAGCGCAAGGCCCTGGGTTCGGTCCCCAGCTCCGAAAAAAAAAAAAAAAAATGAACTGTGAAAAAAAAAATCCAAAGTTCAAAGTCTCTCTGAGACTCTTAACTGTAATCCCTGTAAAATCAAAATGGAAAGAAAGCAGCACAAAACAAACCAAAAACAGATCACATGCAACTGCAGGGGTTCCAGAGGGGAGGGAAGGGAGCGTAGTGAGCAAAGACTGGACCAAAGCAAGACCGAAACCCAGTTAGTGCAGACTTTAACTTCTGCATCTCCATTCTGATGTCAAAATGTTCTTCAGGTCTCCGACTCTTCAGTTTGCTGACTGCACACACTTTGCTTGTGTTGGCTCTGCTCCCTGTCAGCAGCTTTCCTTGGCAGTCCTACAATTCTGGCATCTCCAACATCTTGGGCTGTCCAAGGCAGTCCAGCCTTAACCTTCATAGTTTTGCAGAATGGCCTCTCTGAGCCTCCAGCCTGGCTTCTGCAGATTTCCTTAGTTGTGGAGGGAGATTCTGTAACCCTTTCCATACCCTTCTTATACCCTCGACTCAGAGCCAGAACCCTGTGGCTGAAGCTTCCCAGTTGAGCTGTTCACTTGGGCTGGCGGAAGGCTCCTTGTTCAGTTACATCTGCATCAGCTTTATATTTTCAATGGTTTCCTTCACTGCCAAACTTTTCTTTCCACCCTTTTCATATGTTGGAAGCTTGGCAGGATGGCTCTTTCCCAGAAGCTACTTACGACTCCTTTTATTCCATTTAATGTTTGTCTCCTTAAACCCAGGCCTTAACTCCATATACGCACTGGTGCCCTTCTCTCCTCGGTGTACAGTAGGTACTTTTCTTCTTCAGCTTGTTCTTTTATGTAAATCTGCATTATGTGCTTGTGCAGCACTAATGGAGGCTGTAAAAAGGTATGGAGTCCCTGCTAGGGAGAGCTGTGAGCCACTGTGTAGGTGTTAGGAATTATACTTAGGTTCTCAGGAAGAACAGTCAGTGCTATTAGTAAACAGTCAGGTTTTCCCCCACCCCACCCTTTTTAAAATGGTGTCCTGTAGCCCAAGCCGGCACCAGACTTCATATGTAGCTAAGGATGACCTTGGACTCATACTCCTGCCTCTACCACCCCAAAGCTGGGATTACAAGTGTGTACCACCATGCTTGGTTTTCCTTTATTTATATTCGATTGTTAATAACAGTCTGATTTTAAAAATTGTGTGTGTGTGTGTGTGTGTGTGTGTGTGTGTGTGTGTGTGTGTGTATTGTGTTGAACTTGGGGGAGTTGGTACATCTTTTTCACCATGTAGGGCAAACTCAGATTGTCTCATTCAGTACATTTAACCTCTAAACCATCTCATTGGCCACAGACTTAAGATTTTCAGAAATAGGGGTTGGGGATTTAGCTCAGTGGTAGAGTGCTTGCCTAGGAAGTGCAAGGCCCTGGGTTCGGTCCCCAGCTCCGGGGGGGGGGGGGGGGGGAGAAGATTTTCAGAAATATCACAAAGATGATTTTTTTATTAATATATTTGCTTTGGTTTTTTTGTTTAATTTGAGATGGTCTTACTCTTTATCCGTGGCTGGTCTGGAACTCATTAGCCTCAAACTGCCTTGAGCAAGATACGCCTGCCTCTGTTTCCCAAGTGCTGGGATTAAAGGTATTCACCACCATATCCTTTTCACTAATATAATTGTTACCAGACCTAGTAGTATAGATTTGTATTCCCTGCTTGAAGCTTAGAGTAATAGTTTATCCATCTGTAATCTTATCATTAAACCACAAGTTTAAGACTAACCTGGGCTACATATCAAGTCCAGGATAGCAATAGTAATAATTTTTTTACATGGGCATGAGACATCAAAGGTAGTGGGCTGCCCGGTATGTGTAAGGCCTGAGATTCAGTCCTAAGCACTGAGAAGGGGCAGGGGGATGGCTCAATAAAATGCCAGGTACACGGGCTTGAAGATCTAGCACTGCCCTACATTGACATAATGCCCTGGCATCGTCATAAAAGCTCAGCACTGATGGGATGAAGATAGACAGATCCCTAGAGCTTACTGCTTAGCTAGCATGGCTGAGTCGATGAGCCCTAAGCTCAGAGCTAGGACTTAGAGCCAGTGAGACCACTTAGCAGGTAAAGGTGCTTGCTTCTAAGCCTAATGACCTGTTTGATTCTTGGAACTTGTGTGGTGAAAGGAGAGAGCTGGCCTCTGCAAGTTGTTGTCTGGTCTTCAAGCTTGTACACAATACACACAAAGAAATGTTTTACAAAATTACCAGGAGAGTGACCGCCATCTACTCTGTCCTCTGCATGCATGCATACACCCAGATAAGTGTTTACATGCCCACGTGAACACATATATATATACCACAGCACACACATACACATACAAAAAGTAAAAATTTATTGTAATTAATAGGCCAATATTGATGCCTTGTTCTTGGTTATATAGAATATTTTTCTCTAATATTTGTTTTCTCTTCCAGGGTCCCACAAAGATTACAACATACCAATTAATTGTCCTGTCTAGTTACTTCTTGGCTGTGACAGAATCACACCTTCCACATTTGTGATAACCTTTACACTGTTAAAAAGTCAGGTATTTTGTCCTTTGAAACTAGAGCTTTGTAGCTTAGAGCCATCTTGCTGTCTAGAGCAAGCCAGGTTAGTGGGGACTCACAGTCCTCTTGGGTGCTGGAATTATAGGCACTCCTCACTGCACCTGGCAGGTGAGTTATTTTGAAAGGTGTTTTCCTGTTAGAGTAGTCATAAGATTATGATAATATTGACTGAAAGATCAGTTTTCCACCTATCATATTTTAAAAGATTTATTTATTTTTTATTTAATTTTATGTAACTACACTGAATCTATCTTCTCACACACTAGAAGAGAGCATTGGGTCCCATTACAGATGGTTGTGAACCACCATGTGGTTGCTGGGATTTGAACTCAGGACCTCTGGAAGAGCACTCAATGCCCTTAACCACTGAGCCATCTCTCCAGCCCTCAATCATTCTCCATCTTTTTTTTTTTCCATTTTATTTTTTGAGACAGTCTCTTATTAAACCTGGAACTGACTGGTAGGCTAGGTTGGCTGGCCAGTGAGCCCCAGGGATTCTACAGTGAGGGTCCCAGTCCTCAGTGCCAAGACTGTAGGTATGCACCACTGTACCCAGTTTCTTTTGTGGGTGTTGGGGATCTGAACTCAGGTCCGCATGCTTGCACTATAGGCATTTTACTGCCCGGGTCATCTCCTCGGTACCCTCCTATGTTAAGGTATATCCATCAACATTGTCTAATCGGTTCTGCTAGAGCCTTCAGCATGCTAAGTTATTAGCGTTCCCTAGAATGGCAGAATGAATATATATATGGAGTTATTAGATTCACAGGCTGTGTTCTAGCTAATCCTAATCCAACAATGGCAGTCTATGAATGGAAAGTTAAGAATCTAGAAGTTGCTCAGTCCATGAGGCTGAATGTCTTAGCTGATCTTCAGAAGATGTTGAAATTCCAAAGAGGAAGGCTCCAATGTCAGTGAGGGAACGGACTTGCTAGCAAGGCAAGAACAAGCAGACAAAGAGCAAAACCTTTCTTCTGGGTCCTTACATAGGCTTCCAGCAGAAGGAATGGCTCAGATTAAAAGAGTGTCTTCCCACCTCAAGGTCAGAATTAAAGATGTGTGTCTTCCTGTCTCAAAGGTCAATACTAGAAGTGAAGTCACCTACTTCAAACCAAGCAAAAAATCTCTCACAGGTGTGCCCTCCATTTCTGGATTGAAGTTTACTCAAGATGTAGTCAAGTTGACCACCAAGAATAGCCATCACAGTAACCTTCTTCTGGCATGTATATATGCATACACAGAAATATGTGCATATGTGTAATTTTTAAGAATAATAATTAAAAAATAAGCAATGCGGGAGGCACCAGTCAAGTGGATGGTAGCAGTTACTGGGCAGATGTCCTGAAGAAATTGAGCCATGCTCCAGCAGTCAAGTACGCCTGTGTGTTTGTGATCTCCATCGTGGATATGACAATCAGCTGCACGAAGTTCCGCCTTCACTTCTTCACAGTGACCAACTGTAGTCCATTCTCTGCTCTTAGTATAACTGAATACTATTTCATTCTGTTGTTCAAAGGGGTCTGATTTTAGCCATTAGAATTTCTTTTAGTTATTTGTATGGTCCTTGAGTATTATCCCCAGTGTGTTCAGGTTCCTGGACACTTCTTACTCTAGCATTGCAAGATCCTGCAGGCTCATATTATATACTTCTTGCCTCAGTCCTGGAATAAACCATTTCTCCAAGAAGTCTTAGATCTTTGTGTAGGAGAATGATATTAGAAATTAAGATGAAGGGCAGCGAGATGGCTCTGTGTTAAAGACTTTACTTCCCAAGTCTAATGACCCGAATTTGGTTCCTGGAAGCCATATACAGATAGGAGAGGACTGACCTCACAGACTTGCCCTCTGACCTCTACAGGTATGCCATGTTATGTGTGGCCACCTGCCCACACAGACCAGATATGTATACATACACAATAATATTTTTTTCCCTTTTATACACGGTCTTACTATATAATCCTGACTGGCCTATTTGTTAGGTAGAACAGGCTGGACTTGAACTCATAGAAATCTACATGCCTCTGCCTTTCCAAGTATTGGGATTAAATGTGTGCATTACCATGCTCAATCGTATTTTTTTAAATCAAAACTTGAGATGCAAATGAGCTATAAGAGCATGGACTGCTAATTTATATTGTTCCTTGTGGTTTTGATCCTGGGAATGGAACCTGGGCTTTGTGCCTACTAGACAAGTACAGTTCCAGCCCTGGTCACAGCTCTTTTAATCATCCCCATTGTACTAGGTTTGGTAACTCACCTTTGGGGATATAGCAGTAACTATACAAGGTGTGGCGTCTAGCTTAATGTCAGCCCTTAAGAGACATGAGGACAGCTCCAGCATTTGCTTTGTGGCCTCAGAAAGTTAACCTTCCCTATTTAAAATTGGGGGTGGAGGGGTGATGGCAATACTTCCTGACGTTCTCTGAGAACTAGAAACCCTAGGACAGAGCCTGACCAAGTATTTATTACATTTTTCTCTGTCATTCTGAGGCATCAGTCCCAAAGCCCCGCGTCTGAATAACTGTTTCCTCCAGATTGAAACATCCTGTACGGAAAAGGGAAACTCATAACGCTTAGAAAGTAAAGAAAACTTCCAAGTCTCAGGAAGAGCTTGCAACCTAGAAGATTCACAGGGAACTTCGCTGTGGCTGTGCTACAGAAACAGTAACAGTTACTGTGGAGAGTAAGGGAAAGTGTCTTGTGGCTGAACTAAGCTGTCTTTCGGTCATTATAGTTCCAGGCCTGTAGTTTTTATGAGTCATCGTGTGCTAAGTGAGCTTTTCAGTGACCTGATGTCTCTGAGCCGTCTAGTTCTAGTAAGTAACCTAAGTATACTCCCTGGTTCTACACACTGGTACCCTATGTAGAATGAATAGACAGTTGTCCCTCTTGGCTCAGGAAGTCACAAAACACCTGTTGAAGTTGGGGAAGTACTCTACCACTGAGCTGTATTCCTGCCTGTCTTAGTTAGGGTCTTACTGCTATGAACAGACACCATGACCAATGTAAGTCTTATAAAGGACAACATTTAATTGGGGCTGGCTTACAGGTTCAGAGATTCAGTCCATTATCAAGGCAGGAACATGGCAGCATCCAGGCAGGCATGGTGCAGGAGGAGCAGAGTTCTACATCTTCACCCGAAGAAAGCCAGGAACAGATTGAGCATCCCCACGCAGCTAGGAGCAGGGTCTCCAAGCCCACCCCCACAGTGAAATACTTCCTCCAACAAGGCCACACCTTCTAATAGTGCCACTCCCTTGGGCCAAGTATGTGCAGACCATCACACCACCCCTTGTTTTCTAGTTCCTTTTTCTGTTAGTGTCAGGCCTTGGGTAAGACTCAGCCGACAAGCTTGTCTGGTCAGGTTGTTCTTGCTTTTTACCTCCATATCCCAGTCCCTTCATCACAAGCTCTGCACCGCTCACAAGGTTGGGAGATGGCTGAGGAGTTTTGTTTTTGAAAGGTTTGCATGCATGTGTCTCTGAATGTATGCCCACAGCTGTGTACAGATGGAGACCAGAAGAGGGTATCAGATTTTCTCCCCCTCTACCTATGGTCCTTCCCTGAACCTGGGGCTTTTGTTTGTCTTTCAGCTGGACAGATCTAGCAAGACTTAGTGATCTGTCTCTGCCTCCTTTAGAACTGGGGTTGTAGCATATGTTGGATGCCCAGCTTGTTACGTGTGTGTTGGATCCTCATGGCTATACAACAGGTACTCTAAACTATAAATCCCTTCCAGCCCAGAGATGACTCAGTCTCGATGCCTCCTTTGAGAATATCTTTGCTCTCATACACTTTTCATGTAGGGGAGCACAGAGCTCAGTCAGAGCATAAAGGATGCTTTTGTGTAGCTGTCTCTTCCAGATTAAAGCATTCCTTCCTGGGAATGAGGGAGGCTCATAAAACTCAGGAAGTAAATCAACTTGAAAGCTGCACAAGGCCCTTCACTTCAGGTTACAGAAGAAATAACAGCTGTACATACCGATACCCAGGATTCCCTCTCTTGCACCACCACCAAAAATCGTGAGGGAGAGCCTACCAGGCAGAGAAGTAGGGTGCTTGGCTCCCAGACAGAGACTGGCAAGAACAAAACAAAATGGATACCAGGGGCTGCAGATAGGGCTCAGTGATTACAGCACTTGCTGGACAGTTGTCAGGAACAGAGTATGAATCTCTCCAACCTATATAAATGTCATCTGGATGGGGTGCAGCACTCTGTAATTTTAGCCTTGGACTGTGGAGACAGATCAGCAGAGCAAGCTAATGAGGTCTGGTTTGATTGAGAGCTCTGCCTATGGTTCCCAACATCAGCATGGGCCTCCTCATGCATGTATGTGAGCTCATACATGCAAACATGTATACATATATGAAAGAAGAGGGAGGAGATAGCTATTCAGGAAGATTATTCTATGTAAGGAATTCAAGTAGGGAGTAGAGAGAATGGGAAAGACACTGAAGAAGTGCTGTTCATCTGCCCTGAAGAATCAGAGAGGAAGCTAGAGAAGTTATGTCATTTAAGATTTGTTTTTAGAAAGTGAGCAGTGGGAGGTGGTTGCACAGGCCTTTAATCCTAGCACTTATGAGTCAGAGGCAGGCAGATCTCTGTGAGTCGGAGGCCAGCCTGGTCTACAGAGCTAGCTCAGGACAGCTAGGATACACAAGGAAACTATCTCAAAGGGGAAAAAAAATGTGTATGTGTGTAGTTACCTGAGGCCAGAAAATAAGTAAGTGCTGGAGCTGGGGTTATAATCTGTTGTGAGCCACCTAATGTGGGTACTGGGCTTCTGCAGGAACAGCAAGCCCTTTTAATCACTAGGCTGTTTCTTCAACCCCAGGTCTGTCTTTTTTTTTTTTTTTTAAATCAGTGTGGTTACCATAGCAACAAGAAACAGGCCCACAAAGCCTCAAATGTTTTCTGTCAACTCCTTTCAACAAAGCTGTGGATATTTGTTTGTACTAGTTTTCTGTTGCTGACAAGGTGACATTTTAGATGTCACATTTAAGTAGATGAACATGTTAGATAGAGGAAAGGTTTATTTTGGCTTTTGGATTTCAGTCCGTGATCTCTTGGCTCGCCTGCTTCTGGCCTGTGGTGGGGCAGAAGAGTGCAGTGGGCACAGCTGTCCCTCTCATGGCAGCCAGGAGGGGGAGACTGAAAACAAGAGAGCAGGTACAGAAAGCTGCAGGCGGTCTGTGGGTTCACAGGGGACGAACAAACAACCCAGGAGCAGCAGCCAGTGTTGTGAGTCTAAGTTGGTACTGAGAAGACAGGAATGTCTCCATGGCTTGGTGTCCAAGCAGGCTAGCCAAACAGTGAGAAGCCCTTTCTTTCATACACACTGAACAAAAATGGCCAGGCAAGGTGCCTCATGCTTTTAGCACAAACATGAGTTCAATGCTAGCCAAGGAAACACAATAAGACCATCTCAGAAACCAAAAAACAAGGTTGAGAGTGATTGAGGAAGATGCTCAGTGTTTACCTGTGGCCTCCACTCATGATACTGGAATGTGGGGGAGTATAAGAAGTCTCACAGCTGGGTAAAGAGTGATTGGGGGAAATGCCCAATGTTGGCCTATAGCTTCCACATACATGTCCACACATACACAGTCCCAAGGGAGTGGCACTGTATAATTGGGGGCGGGGGAGGAAGGGACTTTCAGCTGGGCATAAGGTAGCCAACCAGAAAGAGAAAGGAAAGCTCTAGGAAAAACAAGCCAGAGCTGGCTCCACTGCTCTCTGGCAATACAGTAGGGCTATCCTTGATGGTGGGAGCTACCCCCAAGGGCATAGGCTGGGGAGGGCTGACCCTACCTACCCCTAGATTGCCATGGAGTGGCTTGGGAGACAAAGGCCCCCTCACCTCCTTACCCCTCACTGCCTTTCAGCTGGCCCTACACCTCACCTGGGCAGCACAGTAGAGCTGACACTGGAGGTAAAGGTTTTGGTAGGCTGGCCCAAAGATGAGAACAGGAAAGCTGATCCTACCTGTTGCTGCCTATGGCACTGAGTGAGCTAGCCAGGTCAGTGCTGGAGAGCTCGCCCTGGTGGTGTGGGTACAAGAAGGTTGGTGGACTGAACCACTCAGCTACCTCCCAGGCCCACATCCAGGGCCTACCCCATCTATGATTCACTGATGTTTGTGAAAGGGCTGGTTTGAAGTTTCAGGATCTCCATAACACAGGGCAACAGCAGCATACCTGGGAGGATCCAGCACTGACAGTGTAGCAGAAGCCAGAGGCCTCAGAACGGACCAACAGCTGTCTCATTGCAGTGAACACTTGTAACTTGCAAGAAGGATGTGTGTGCACAAAAGGATGTACTCTGGGACACTACAGCTTCCATGGCAAGACTTTTTTGTTGTTTGAAGAGAGGTTTGCAAGGGTGGCTATGGAAGGATGGGAGATGAGTGGGATTGGGGTGTATGATGTGAAAATCATAAAGAATAAAAAGTAAAACAGGAAACCAAGCCAGTCTTTTGCGGGGTCCTATATAGCACCTCTTGCACCCCACCCTCGTCTCCACCTGCCTAGGAGCACACACAAGGCACCTTTGCTCGTTTAATAAGCTCGTTAGCTGTCAGATTATACCTTCCTCACTTGTAATCATGCATCTAATTGTTAACAGATTGAATTGTGGGTATGTGCAGCATCCTGAAAGGATATCTTAGTAGTGGGTGACAGGAAGAGAGAATAGACCCAGACCTGTCAGTCCAGGAGCTAGAGCCATTTGTTGGTATTGTTTGGCTTAATCCACCGTCCATTCAGAGATTATTTTGCTTCTGCTTTTTAAAAATTAAAATTTTATGTGTATCTGTATCATAGTGCATGTGTTGAAGACAGAGCACGTTGGAGGAGTCAGTTCTATTTTCTGTGTCCTTGGGACAAACTGGAATCAGATTTGGCAGTCAGAACTTTAATCCCGCATTTGCTTTTTGTTTTTATTATTAAATTTGTTCACTTTACATCTCAATATCAGCCCCCCTCCTCCTTGTATCCCTTCACACAGACCCCCCCCCATTCCACTCTCCCTTTCTCTTTTCAAAGGAGAAGTCCGTTCTCGGTGTTGACCCCCACACTGATGCCCCCATATACACATACATCAAATTGCTATAGGACTAGGTGCATCCACAGGCAGGCAGGCAACAGACTGGGGAACACACTTCCAGTTGATGAGGGACCCACATGAAGACCAAGTTGCTTATATGCTGCATATGTGCAACCAGGCTAGGTTTAGCCTGCGGGCTCTGGGAACCCCCAAGTGTCCAGGAAGACTCTTTTGGCCTTCCTGTGGAGTTCCTGTCCTCTTTGGGTCCGGCTCACCAATTCTGACTTTTCCATAAGATTCCCCTAGCTCTTCTAATATTTGGCTGGGGGTCTCTGCATCTCTTTCCATTGGCTGCTAGGTGGAGCTTCTCAGAGGACAGTTAAATGCTAGCTAGGTTCCTGTCTGTAAGCATAACAGTGTCAGTAGTGTCAGGGATTGACTGCCCATGGGATGGGCCACAGATGTAGGGAGAGGTGGTGTGATGGTTTGTATATGCTTGGCCCAGGGAGTGGCACTATTTGCAGGTATGGCCTTGTTGGAGGAGGTGTGTCACTGTGGGTGTGGGCTTTAAGACCCTCATCCTAGCTTCCTGGAAGCCAGTATTTGCCAGGAGCCTTCAGATGAAGATGTAGAACTCTTGGCTCCTGCACCATGCCTGCCTGGACGCTGCCATGTTCCTGCCTTGATGATACTGGACTGAATCTCTGAACTGTAAGCCAGCCCCAATTAAATGTTGTCCTTTATAAGACTTGCTTTGGTCATGGTGTCTGTTAGCAATAAAACCCTAACTAAGACAGCTGGGGAGAGAGAAATCCTAGGATGTGTCAGAGACCTGGGATGGGTAGAGGCCACATGGGGTAAATGGAGGTGAGTAGCTGACACTGCTAGCAGTGGGGGAATATGGATTCAGAAGTGGTCACTTCCTCTAGCCAGGCAGGACTCCCAGTGGAGAGAGATAAGAGTGGTAATTTACCCATAAAACCTTTGACCCAAAAGGTGTCTTGCCTCCAAGAAAGGGAGGCTAGAAAGTGGGCTGGAGAGACTGGTGGAGGAAGGCCTGCTGCCAGCCCTGAAGAGGTGGACCAAGTTTTGAACCAAAGGGTGCAGGACTTCTAGAAACCAGAAAAGGAAGCCACTCTTATTGTCCAGAGCCTGCAGAAGGGATTAATCTTGCCAGTACTTTGACTTTAGTAGCCTGTGGGACTTAAACATTAGCTATTTCTGGGAGTTAGACATTAATAGTTATCTACTTACCCCATAAAGGGAAGCAACAACAGGCCAGAGTGAAGATACCACCGTAGGCCAAGTTTGCAAACCAGTGAGTTTTAGTGGGGTTACTTATAGGAGCAGCAATGACTCAGACAGCTGGGTCACCAAAAAGCCCATCTCCACATGGGTGACACAACAGACTGGAGACCGCCCCTCTTCTAGGCAGCTAGGCAGGTCTCTGCTTCTTTTAAGCAGCTTGGGTTGATCTGAGAGTGTCTCAGCAGGCTTATAGTTTATGATTCAGAAGGGAAGATTGTAGTAAATGGCCAGTTTCAAGAACTTCCTGAAACCATTTTGTTGCTTACTTCCTGAAGTTAAGGAGCTTACCTGCAGGATAAAATGTTTCACCTTACCTTACATGTCTAATGTCCTAAGTTTTCCTCCAAAATGGACAATTTTAATTTGAAAAAACCAAACTGCTGTGTACAGTCTGATGATACATAATTTGAGATTTCTGATATTTATGATTGTTGTAAGGTAATAAAGACCCATTGAAGTCACCCATGATTGTAATGTATTCTAACACATGTAAAAATCACATGAAATGAAAACTTCAGTATCCATAAACCAACAAACAGTGACTGTCGTATTTGTCAAGCAAGAGTTGTGGTGTAAGCCCATAACCTGGGTCCTTGGGGGATGGAAAGGGAAAGATCATTAAGACCGTTCTGGGCTAAAGAGCCAGTTTGAAGCCAGCCTGTACTATATGAGACTCCAAAAATTAAAAAAAAAAACAAAAAACCCAATACACTTAAAAAAAAACTTTTAAAATTGCCTTTTGACTGAGAAAAAAGAATTCTGAACTAGGAGACCTGGGTTAGGGTGATGGTCCCACTGGTAAATCATTAGTCAAGAATACCTGAGGACCTGAGCCCAGGCCCTCCCTGCACGTAGTTAAAAAAGCTCAATGTAGTTAGTGCCCGGGGAGGCTGAGTCAGGGAGCAACCTGGAGCTTATTGGCCTAGCCTCCTGGGTGAGCTCCAGGTTTGCTGAGAGACCTTGCCCCCAAAAAGGTAAAGATTGAAGGGGCTCTGGCAGGTCTTGCTCTTCTAACCATCTCCCTCTGCCTTGCTAAAAGCCATTAGGTTACATTTCTGAAGAAAGTCCAAGTATAGAATTCCAGTAATCAGAAGCACCTTTGGGCTCTCATTTACCTTAACCTTACACTTGTATCTTGTCTGTCCAGAGAGTCCTTCACCCCTTCAGGGACCCATGCCCTTTGTTCTCCCCCTCCTTATGTCCCGTCTTTGTCCTTTCTTTTCTGTCCCTCTGGGGCAAATACATCTTTATGCTAAGAACTTGGTCTTGGGGGTCCCGAGCCAATATTGTTCCTTACAAAGATGAATTAAGTCATCTGACATACTCCGCACACAAGTCATTGGAGGGACAGTTTTGGAGAGATGATTGAGTGAACAGTCAAAGGCAAGTACTCAGTCACCGGGGCAAGAGTTCACATCACAGCACCGAGGTTAGAAGATGTTCTCTTCTAACCTCTAAGGGCATCTACACACAAGTACATATAAACTATAAACATATACATATGTGTACACGTAAGTAAAAATAAGGGAAAGTCTTGACTTGTGGTTTAAAGATAGTCTCCTGAATCCCAGGCTACCTCAAAGTCTTTGTAGTAAGGATGACTTTGAACCCTGATCCTGCTTCTCTCAGAGCTGAAATCACAAATTTGGATTATCATGCCCAACATGGAGGGGTTCCCCCCGCCAGTAAGGAAAGCAGAATTGTAGACTGATAATCTGTGTTGTCAGTGACACACATAGAAGACAGCCTCAACTGAAGAACTGCCACCATCAGATCGACCCATCGTTATGTTTTTGTGGCGTTTTCTTGATTGATGATTGATGTAGGAGAGCCCAGCCCATGTGGTCAGTACCATCTCTGGGAAGGTGGGCCTATGCTGTATAAGAGAGTATCTGAGTATATGTGCCCGAAAATATGCCTTAAAACTTGGAAATCAGCAACTGGTGTCTCAAGGTTCTCTCCTGTGATCTACCTTGTGAAATAGAGAGGTCAGACCCAAAGAGAAGGGTGACTTATCAGGTAGACAAAAAGATGACTAAGGTTCTGTCCTTAGTTTTTATTGTCAGCTTAACACAAGCTAGGGTCATCTGGGAAGGAGGGAGCCTCAACAAAAGAATTACCTCAATCAGTATAATCTACGACCATGACTTCGAGAGATTATCTTAACTGGTTTGATGTGGGAAGTCAATGCCCACTGTGGGCAGCCCCATTCTTAGGCATGTACTGTATTTAAAAAAAAAAAAAGAGCAGGAAGCAATCTAGTAATAAGTGTTCCTCCATTATTTCTGTTTGAGTTTCTGCTTTGGCTTCCATCTGGAAGTGTAAGGAAAATAAAATTTCTTCCCCAAATTGTTTTTGATTGGAGTATTTTATCCAAGCAACAGAAGAGGTAAACCAAAACATGATTCAAGCAGAGAAGGCTGCCTAAGGAGGAGGGAGGGTGGAACCAGGGACTATGCAAACCAGGCATGGATGTCAGTAGAGGTCAGGAGAGATGGCTTAGCAGATAAGGGTTGTTGCTATACAGGTCCAACAGCCCAAGTTTCATCCCTGGGGCTGTATAAAGCTGGGAGTAGGGATTTTTCTGTGACATCACCATGTGTACCTACAAACACCATGCACACACATTTTTAAAAATGAGGGGAAGCAAGGGAGTGATAGAGGTGTGTGTGGAGAGGAGGTTGATTCTGTGTGTTCACTAGGTAAGATCCATGTGACTTGGTGACCAACCAGTCCATAGAGAGAAGGCAGCAACAAGATACAGTGATGTCATTCTGTCTGAATTATTTGTGGAACTCTATATATGAGCAATGGACAAAAATTCCTGATATCAACCTCAGGCTTACACACATGTGCATTCACACATACACATATGCAAAAACTTGCATACACACACATGGAAAAGTGGAAAAAACAAACGGAAAAGCAGCATGACACAAGGTTAGTCAGGACTGGCTGGTAGGTAACTGGAGTACAGAGTATCCCTGTGAAACAAGCAGATGTGGAAGAGGGTTTCCAGCTGCTGTTCTCAGACAGACAGGCAGGGCTGCCAAAGTCTTAGCAAATGCCTCTCATCACTAGAACGTCAGGATACTTGTGGGTCTGACATGCAGGAATGACTCCAGGAGGATGCCCACTTTAGCCCAGGATGTTCAGACATTGCCCATCCCTGCACCTTTGCTGGTGACAGCCTCCAGTTCTCTCCTCTGCAACCTCCACCACGGGAGGACTGTTAATTTCATGAACAATATTTTTGTTGTTCTTACTGTTGAGAGGACATCTCACTATGCAGCTAAGGTTGGGCTCAAACTTTATCTCTTGGCCTTTCCAGTGCTGGGATTTGTAGCCTTTCTGACTGCTCCCCAGTTGGTACGGGGGTATATATTAGGCAAACACTCTACTACGGCTCTCTTTTTACTTTTTATTTTAAGGCAGATTCTTACTAAGTTGCTCTTAAACTCTCTGAACTCACTGCAGTCCAGGCAGACCGTGACTTCGAATGTTTCAGCTACCCATGCAAGAGAGAGGGAGGGAGGGGAGGGAAGGAGGAAAGGAAGGAGGGAAGGAAGGAGGGAGGGAAGAGAGGAAGGAAGGAGAAAGATAGTTCAGGCTGGCCTTGAACTTCTAATTTTTTTTTTCATCTGGTTCTCCAAATTACAGATGTGTGCCACTGGTTTTATGTGGTAGAAACATTAAACCTTGAGTTTCATACATCCTAGGCCAGCACACTTACAACTCCACGTTCCCAGCCTACAACTTTGTCTTTAATTCACGTTCTTGAAACCTTTGAACATCCTGTCTCCTGTCCTCAGCCCTGTTCCTACATCTTGAGCAGACACATGTCCCTGTACAAAGCTACTCGCTTAGACTTCCTCTCCTCTTCCCCATGAAGGGTGCTGGCGGGGCAAGCCCTGACCCCTAAGGTTGGGAAAGTGGGCCCGCATAACTAGTAACTCCCCCTGACATTTGGCTTCAGCAGGTACTGTTTTGCCACGCTGCGTCTCCAAGCCTTGCAGCCACGCGGAGCAGCGTCCCAACCCAGCCTCACCCACTCAGATCCAGAGGCCGAGGAACCTGAGAAGCTCATGGATAGGGGTGGGGGCTTGCATCCCTTCCACAAGACTCCATTTGCAGCTGTGGTGGATTTGCACTCCACGCCCCCAGAGTAAGCCCCACCCAGAAAGCACCGCCTGAGACACACAAACACTTCTATTTAGTTTCTTCCTCATTTGAAAACTGGCTGTAAATTCTACCCACCAAAACGACTCAAATCTTCACCATCAAGACCCATCCTCAGGTGCCATTCATCAAAACACGCCCCCGGGTGCTATTCTCCAAACTCAGACCGCAGCTTTCTGACTTGCCCTGGTTGTCTGGAGCTTTAAACTCTTAATCATCCTTCGCAAGCTTCACTTACCTGAGGCTGGCCAGCACCCTCCACGACTCCGCAGAGTTGGGTGGGGGATGGGAGAGGGCAACAGGCCCTAGATAGGACTAAATATAGCAGGAGAAATCAAGAGTTTCGGAGTGTGAGGAATACCCAGAGAGAGGACTGGTGGAGCTAGCTGCGGATGCAGGTTAAAAGCAGTTAAATGTGAGTTCTTGTGGCAGACCTCCGTGCTCCTCCTCCCTGCCCAGTCCAGCCCCGTCTTCCTAAACACTTTGCCGCTATCCGTCAGTGGGTCAAGTTAAGCAAAGGAAAGAAGAGATGCTTTCAAAATGAATGTTTTGCTTCCTGCAGACATCAGACGCCGTTACCTGGATCCTGCTTCACACTCCAAACCAGAACATTGCTCTCTTTCCAATGTTGTGGTTAAAAACAGTTTTGTTAGAATGACTCTCATTATAATATTGGAAACTATTTCTGTGTCGCTTATTGCCCCACTGAAAGTGTATCTTTCCAGATGGGGAGATGGCTGAAGGTGTCTGCTGTCAAACCTGATGACCTTAATTTGATTCCCAAACTCCACCGACCCTCCAAAGTTACCCCCAGATCGTCGTGGTTCTCATGCCCCCAACCTCCAAATAAATAAAATTTCAAACGTGTGCCAGCAACTGGAATTTTATTCAGCCATTTAAAAATGACACTATGTTCCAGCATTTGGGAGGCAGAGGCAATCGGATCTCTGTGAGTTCAAGACAAGCCGGGTCTACAAAGCGAGTCCAGGACAGTCAGGGCTCTGTCACACAAAGAAAGTCTGTCTCAGAAACCCAGAAAAAAAAGAAAGAAAGAAAGAAAAAGGAATTATGAAATTTCAGGAAAATGTGTTAAGTCCAGGACACAGCAAGGGAACAAGAAAAGGCAAGATGGCACCTTGGCCCAGTGGGTAAAGGCACTTGACACCAAGCAAAGACAGATGACTTTTGTTCCATCCCAAGACCCACAAGGTGGAAGGAAAGAACAGATTGTTGCCCTCTGACCCTACAGACATGCCATGGTTTACGTGTGTGCCCCATTACCATGTACAAAATAATAAAAAACAGAAATAATAAAAATTTAAAGCCAATTAACTATAAAAGGATCCGTGAGAGAATGGAATTAAAAGGCCTTTAAGGGAGAGGCCTGGGGCAGTATTGGACCTCACATAATAAGGTGTTGGGAGGGGTGAGGCTCATGAGGTAGGTAACCGGGAGAGACAGATGTGAAATAGGACTTGGTCTGTCTGTAGGAGAGAGAAGTCCCACGTCTCACAGAGCTGGTAGAGAGGAGGAGCAGGAGGAAGGAAGCAAAGAAGAGAGAGGGCAGGCCCCTGCAGGGTGGGGCTCTGATATAAGGAATGGAGCCAGTTCATTGATCCCATAGGCGTTACACCCTACAAGCGGGCACCACCTTTCAGGACCAGAAAGGCACTGGTGAGTCCTCTTCTGACCAGAGCAGAGGCAAGAGCAAGCCCTTTACCATCGGCCTCTCTTTGGGAGAGTTCCAGGGACTGGCTGATGTCCTCCCTTCCACTTTTATAGGTGGCCCCATTAAACCTTCAGGTACCCAGAGAGGAGATCCAGCCTTCAGCATGAAACTGCAGCTGTTCGCCTGCCTGGCTGCCTGCTTTGTTGGGGCCTGGGTGCCAGTTGTCCGTGCCCAAGGTATTGTCTTGAGCTACACCTACCTTGCTCCAGTTTTAGGATATTGTTTTCTCTTCTCACTTGTCCTTCTCCACTTGTTGAAATTTCCCGGTATCCTGTATCCTTTGAATTCTTCAGTGTCTCTTAGGAGGTTGGGCATAGGAAGACTTCCTGGCATTACTGGAGCTGGACGGGTAGAGATGAAGTGTCCCCAGCTACATCTACCGAGATCCCTGACTTTCATTCTGAAGTGCTTCCTTTGCAAGATCCAAGAGGCTTAGGGGCTGCAGGAACCAGGGTTGGATTCCAATTGAGGAAAAACGCACACACAGCCAGGAATGCATGCCTATTCCCTTCTTCTGCCTAGTTAGGGATGTGAGGTTGATCTCAGAACCCTGGAGACTCTCCAAGGTGAATTGCCTGCTTTTCTTCCCTGTGTAATCTAGGCAAGGGGCTGAGATTATTCTGTGTGGGACTCAGTTTCCCCATCTGCTAAGCAGGAATGAAAATTTAAGAGTCCAATGAACTGCAAAATACTCCCAGATGCAAAAAATATTCCCATTCTCGTGGTCAAGGAACCATTTTTGTCTTCTTCCTTGCCCTTTTGGATAGTAGATACTGAAGGATTCAGTTACCCAAGGCCGATTCTCGGCATGTAGTGTCCCCCAGAGTCCCGCCACTGGGTGCTTCATCTCTGAAAAAATCATGGAGTCCCAGCAGGTGTTATGTATGGTAAGATCCCAGGCCAGGTTAAGGACCAGGATCCCAGTACCCACCTTGCCTGCTCTTCTACTAGGTCCTACACCTTCAAGCTTCCAGCATACCTGCAGGAAGACCAGGTGTGGCTTTTTTTTTCCATTCCGCTATCAGAGCCAGGCCCAACCTCTGCCCTTTGATCCTGGGAGAAAAGTGGCCCCCAGTGTTGGAAAGCACCTGCCAAGGATTCCTGGAGCCCCAGTTCTTATCTGATACCACTGCCCCTTGTCCTCAAGAACCAAGGTGGAGCGATGGCAAGGAGGATGGACTCTGTCCCCAAACCACTACTGGGCTCTACTTGACCTCAGATTGAGGAACCCTCTGTCTTATCAACTGTTTTTTTTTAAATTATTATTATTCATTTACTTTTCTCCTCAGAATTTTCTAGAATCATCTCCTCCTTGGGTACCACCCTCCTCTAGTCCAGTACATCCTCTTTTTGTGTAGATAACATTTTTGCCTTCCACACCAGGTTGAAATACCCCTGAGGTGTTAGGTCTAATTCATGTATGTGTTGTATGGTTCTTTGGCACCAAGAAGAACTCTTTAAGCTTTTGTTAGGCCAACAGGAGAATCGACAAAGAATGGCTAGGTCAGTTTAGCAGTTACTGAGAGGAGTGTAGAGAGGAACAGGGATGGGGACAGGCCAACTCATACCTGGAACTGAGATGGTCAGAAAAGTTGAATAGCCTGTTTAAGTGTTTATCCAAGTAACATTTATTTATTTTGTGTGCATGTGTGGGGACCAGTGTGCCTCAGTGCCCAGGTAACAGGGTAACTTGCAGGTTCTTTCCTTTCACTCTGTGGATCCATGGGGTCAAACTCAGGTTATCAGGCTTGGTGACAAGACCTCTCTCACTATGTATATCTCACTGTCCAGGGACTCAGTATGTAGATCAGGCTAACCTCAAATGCTTAGAGATCCTCCTGAATGCTGGAATTAAAGGCATGTGCCACACATGTGGCCTTTAAATTTTTTAATTAAAAAAATTGTTTTTTGAGACAGGGTTTTCCTGTATAGCCTTGGCTATGCTGGAACTTACTCTGTAGACCAGGCTGTCCTTGAACTCAGAGATCTGCCTGTCTCTACCTTCTGAGTGTTGGGATTAAAAGTGCACACTACCAAGTCTAGCCAATTTTTAATTTTTGAAATTAGAATAGGGTCTCATATATCTCAGGATGGTCTCCAACTTGCTTTCTAGCCAAGGATGACTTTGAAATTCTGATCTTCCTGCTTCTACTTCCCAGGCACTAGGATTCTAGGAATGTACTACCACACCCAGTTTATATACTTGTGGGGATGCAACGCAGGCCTCTCACAAGCTAGGCAAACACTTTGCCAGCTGGGTTACAGTCCTAGTGCCAAGTAGGTGCTTTGAGACAGGTCTCATGTAGCTGAGACTGGCTTCAAACTCAGGATCCTCTGCCCTAGCTGGTCTTAAAGATACACATGTGCCTCAGTGTTTGGCTAACCATTTTTTAGGAAAATAGGGTTGTACTGGGTTTTCCCCAGGTGTGCACCTGCCCTCTACCTCAGAGCAGAAAGAGAAGGGACTTGGGTTGTTTCTTTGCCTACCTACACTCTACAGTTCCTGCCAGTGCCCTCAGACCAAGAGCTGAGAACAAGTAAGGAGGCTATCTTTCCCAGGTTGTCTGTTGGCCTCTGTGTCTAGAAGGTGGTGTGTGTGTGTGTGTGTGTGTGTGTGTGTGTGTGTGTGCTCACATCTGTGGCTATCCTGCTAGTGATATACACCTGGAATCCGGTGTGAGACTAGCTCATCAGGTTGCAGGTACCTTTTTGTGATTTTTTTAAAGGGAATTTCATATATGCTAATGTGTTTTGAACAAATCCATCCCCTATTCCCCTCTCCCCTAATATTACCTCATCCCCCACCACTTTCCCATACAGCTTCATGATCTGCCATCTACTAGAGCATTGATAGTCTTTCAGGACTATATTCCTGAAGAAAACTGAGCCTCTCTTAGCAGCCATCAGTTTCCAATAGCTCTTCAGCTAGGTTTAAGACTTAGTGCACTCTGCCGTAGGAGAACCTTCTAGGAATCTGGCAGGAATTTGACATTGGGCTAGTACAGGAAAGTAGGCTCAAGATGGACACAGCTGAGGAATGTGTTCTTTGTATCTTGATGGGTCTTGTTAAGACTTTGAATACAGTAAACATGGGATCTTAACTACTCTGTTTGTGCCTTGTTTGTTCCTTGCCTACTTTGTTTAGGCCTTAGGACTGACCATATTCTTTGTATGCACCTGCATACAGATGATACAAATGATAGAAAAGCAGATTGAAAAAAAAATAAACCTGCTTTAGCTTCAGAACTGGCTGGGGTCATGTTACAGTGCTGTCTAACTGTCATCATCTTTTCAATCCTCCCTCCCTCACTGGAGACCCTGCTGACTGACTGAGCTGGCTTGGTTATCTACCCATCCATCTGTACTTGGATTCTAGCTGTCTTGATCTTGGGTGTGTCTGTGCACTCTGTGCCTAGTAAATATTCTTTCCCTGAAGATGTCCACTTCCTCCAAGTCTCACAATCCCCCACCCCATCTCTTCTGAGATAATGCCTGAACTTTGTGGCTAGGGAGTATAATATAGATGTCTCATTTATAGCAGGGAACTCCATAGTCTCTTTTTCTAAAAGTTGATCTTTGTGGGTCTCTGGTATAACTTACATCTACTACAAAAAAGAAGCATTTCTGATGAGGGTGTAACCTGTGAACTACGCATAAAAATGTAGGGGACAGTTTATTACTATGTTCTTTTATTAGAATAATAGTACTAGATTCTCACTTAGAGCTTATGACTGTGTGTGTGTGTGTGTGTGTGTGTGTGTGTGTGTGTGTGTGTGTTGTAGTTGTCACGTGCATGTGCGCACCTGCATGCATGTGCCACACGTTTACGGAGGTCAGAGGATAATTTGTGATTCTTGCCTACTATGTGGGTCCTGGGGGTTGAACTTAGGTGGCGAGCACCTTTACCTACTGAGCCACCTCACTTGCTCTGCAGGTGCCTTTGAAGACTGCTGCCTGGGTTACCAGCCTAGGATCAAATGGAATGTTCTCCGGCATGCTAGGCATTATCACCAGCAGGAAGTGAGTGGAAGCTGCAACCTCCGTGCTGTGATGTGAGTAGGACCTTCAGTGTTGCTGGGAGGGCGCCGTACTTGCCTTTGAGCCTCATGTCCTAACTTGGCACCCATCTTTCCACCCTCTGTAGATTCTACTTCCGCCAGAAAGTAGTAGTGTGTGGGAATCCAGAGGACAAGGATGTGAAGAGGGCTGTGAAGATCTTAACAGCTAGGAAGCAGCCAGTCCACAGTCCCCAGAAGAGCACCTCAGGTAGGTAAAACCTCAGGCCAACCTCTCAGGAAGAAAAACAGCATATGCATATTTCCTGCGCACCAGCAGTCAACCTCAGGTGTCCTTCCTCAATAGCTTTTCTATTTCCTTTTAGTACTGTGCACTGAATCCAGGCCCTTGAATATGCTGGACAAGTGTTCTACCACTAAGATAAATCTCTAGTAGTCCTTCCATTTTGTTTTTGGGGTGTGTGTGTGTGTGTGTGTGTGTGCGCGCGCGCTGCATACAAATGAGTATGCAGCATTTGTGTTTGTGGTGGCCAAGGCTTTTATTGCTATCCAGGCTTCACTGCCTTCAAAAAGGGTCTCTCACTGAATGGGATGCTTGTCACTTTGATTAAGCTGGCTGGCCAGTGAGCTCTAGGCTCTGCCTGTCTCCATCCCCCAACACTAAAGTTATAGGCATGTGCAGCCATGCCGTATCAAACTTTTGTTTTCTTGACCAGGTGGTAGCAGCACGTGCCTTTAATCCAGGGGCAGAGGCAGGCAGAACTCTGTGAATTTGAGGCCACCTGGTTTACAGAGTTCTAGGACAGTCAGGGCTATGCAGAGAAAGCCTGCCTTAAAAAAAAAAACAACAAAATTTTTCTTCTCTTATTTTTTGAGATTACAATAATCACATAATTTTCCCTTTCACTTTCCTCCCTCTTAAGTCCTACGTGCCCCTCCTTGCCTTCTTTCAAAGTCATGACCTCTTTTTCATTAATTGCTATGAAATACATGAATTCTTAAATATATAAATAAAACCCTATCAGTCTGTATAATATTACTTATATTTCAGGGCTGACCATTTTGTATTAGATGACTGATTTTTGTGCTCCTCCATTGGGAAGACCATTTCTCCCACTCTCAGAGTTCTTTAGCCTAGGACTAAGGCCTCGTGGGCTCCACCTGCCTCCGTCTTCATTGTTGCAAACTCCCTGGTCCCCTGCTTCTTAAAATCTTTCAGCTCCCTCTTCCACAATGTTTCCTGAGCCTTAGGTGCAGGATTGTAGACTTTCCTACTGGGACTAGGCACAACTCTGCATTTTGTTTGGTGTAGCTTTCTGGAGTGGTTGCAAGAAAGAAGTGTCCTTAATGAGGGGTGAGAACTGCACTTATCTGTGGGCATAAGAACGAACATTTAGAATGTAGTTAGGGTTTATGCTAGCTCAGGACAATGGTGGTTGTAGGTTTTTTTCCCAAGATCCATGACTTCACTGGTTATTTGGCTGGGTTTCCAGTCCCAGGCATGATTTTGTTCGTTTCTGAGAAGTTCTAAATTAAAGACCTGTTGGTTACCAAGAAGATGTGTGTGTCACTACTACACTCTTTGGGCTATCATATCATGCTAGTCCTTGTTGTGGTGCATAGGTATCAGCTTGGATAGGGCTTCTGGTTGGCTTTCCTCCTGTGGAACCTTGAAACATGCACATTTTGTACAGCGCCTGAGATTCAAGCTCAGATCATCAAGCTTGCAGAGCAAGCACTCTTACCTCCTGACCAATTAATTCTCTTCAGGCCTCTCTATCTGGTTTTTTATTTGTTTGCTTTTTGTTGTTGTTGTTTTGAGACAGTGTAGTCCCGGCTGTCCTGGCACTCACTATGTAGAGCAGATTGGCCTTAAACTCAGAGAGATCTGCCCACTCTGCTTCCCACATGCTGGAACTAAAGGTGTGTGCCACCACACCGGACTCCACCTTGTTTTTGAGACCAGGTCTCTTACTTGGGAGGTGGGACTTACCAATTAGGTGTGTTAATCAGTGAACTCAAGCAATTTGGCTTTCTGCCAAAACACTTTCCAACAGACTATCCGACCGAAAGGAAGAAGTCAAACTACATGAAGTTCAAGGTGGAGAACCCCAAGGGCACAAGGATGAGGAATGCCACCCTGGGTCATCCCAGGTAAGGACTCCTGATCATGGGACCTCCCTCCACCAATCACTTTGCTGATAGGGATTTACCCCTAGGAACAGGGGCCTAACTCTAAGCAGGGGTCACACCCTGAACTTCCTAGGTGACTGTTCATCTCTTTACTTGGTGCATCGATAAATACTAATGTGAAACACTGAAGGTGGACCAAGAGCTGATCAACTATGAGCAAACAGAAAGTGCCTTCTCATACCACTTACTGTGTCCTCTGTCCCTTCCCTTCTCTCCTCCTTTTTTTCTATTTTTCCTTCCTTCCTTTAAAAAAATGTTTACATTGATTGACTCGTGTGTGTGTGTGTGTGTGTGTGTGTGTGTGTGTGTGTGTGTGTGTGTAGCTGGTCTTTGCTTTGGGTTTTTCTCCCACCCTTTATCCCCTGCTTTCAATTTCATCTCTTACCATTAGATAGAGAGGAGGAAGGACAGACGGGGAAGAAAGAGATAGAGATCTCTGAATCTAATTTCTTTCCTTTTGTTTCTTCTTTGAGCACAACTACTAACAAACCGAAACCAACTTCCCTAAATGACCAACAACTAACCTCACTTCTAGGGGCCCTAGCATTTATATACCCTCTAAAAGGTTCCCAGAATCCCAGATGTCACACAGTCATAGAAAATACCTGCAGCTGGCAAAACCATGCCTCTGCTAGAGCATTAAAATGAAAGCACATTCATATATTTCTGTGTTTTCAAAATAACCCAAAATATCTCTCTCTCTCTCTCTCTCTCTCTCTCTCTCTCTCTCTCTCTCTCTCTCTGTGTGTGTGTGTGTGTGTGTGTGTGTGTGTGTGTTTGTGTGTGTGTGTGTGCACGTGCGTGCATAAACCATGTTTCCAGTTGGAGGTCATAGGACAATTTTCAGGAGTCCATTTTCACTTTCTACAACGTAGGTTTCTAACGAAACTCAGGTTGTTAGCCTTCATGGCAAATGCTGAATCATCTCCCTGTCCCCCTTCTTCCCTTCTTCCTCCCTTCTTCTTCATTCCTCTCTGTTTTTTTTTCCAAAAAGGGTCTTATGTATCTAAGGCTGGTCCAGAGTCCCTATGTAGTCAAGGATGCCCCTGAACTTCAAATTTCTGTCTTTGCTACCCAAGTGCTGTGGTCACAGGCATGTGCTATCATGCTGGTGTATGCAGTGCTGAGGGATGGGACACTGTGCCATCTGAGCCACACTCCTAGCTTCTCCTTTCTCCCTCTTCCCCCTTTTCTCCCTTCCTTCATCCCTCTCTCCCTCCCTCCTATCCCTCTCTTTATGCAATAATAGGACTTGAACCCAAGACCTTGAAAAACTAGACTAGCACTCTATTGCTGAGCCACATCCCCAGCATTTTATAATTTGTACTTTGAGGCAACGTCTTACTAAGCTGCCCATTTTGGCCTTGAATTAACTCTGTAGCTGTGGCTGGATCTTTAGCTCCTTCTACCTCAACCTCTAAAATACTTAGAACTATAGGCACATGCCACCATGCTTGGTTTCAATGTAACACACACACACACACACACACACACACACACACACACAGACACAGACACACTCACACACTCTCACACATACTCACACGCATACACTCACACACACATACTCACATATTCACACACTCACACAGAGACGTACCCAGACATGCACTCACACACACACTCACACACACTCACAATACACACTCACACACTCACACACAGACACACTCACACACTCTCTCACACACATACATTCACACACTCTCACACACATACATTCACACTTACACACTCACACACTCTCACACACACTCACACTTACATATACTCACACACACACTGACGCACACACTCACACATACACACACACTTACATATACTCACAGTTTGGGAACTGCTCATCTCTTCTTCCTGTATGGGTCCAATGATCAACTACTGTCACCATCTGTGTGCAGATTACATAGGATTCCACAGGTTAAGGATACAGTCATATGAAACTGGTCCACTGAAGACACACACTCTCAGAGCTCCGTTTTCCCCATTTGTGGAGGGGAACAGCACTAGCATTTTTTATTTCACAGGATGGTGATGATGTCCAGAAAGACCAACAATTAAGTTAAGTTACTCAGAGTAAGCAGCAGCTGGAGGATGGGAGGAGTCCCCTGAGGAGCTGTCTTCTAGGCACCACAGTGCCAACGAACTCACGGAAGCTACAGTTACCTGTACAAGACTGGACCCACCAACGTCTCAGCGCGTATGAGTAAGGACCTACCTATGCTAAAGGCCCTACCACTCACCAATGAGCTATTGACTGTTGATGGTTACTGGGAGAAGGGAGTCTTTTTGTTTTTGTTTTTTTCTCTCCAAAGCGTGGCTTGCCCATAGTCCAGTATATAATCCCCTATCTTCACTCAGACAAGCAACCCTAATTAAATGCAATGGCCATATACAAAAGGACAAAGGTTTGAATGGTTTTGGGGCGGGGGAGCTTGTTAGGAAGAAGACATTAACAGGAGAGAGAGGAACTAGAGATCACTGAGTGTGTGAAAATGGTCAAAATGCATACATATGTGAAATGGTCAAAGAATTAAAAAATAAAAATTTAAAAAGCTATTAAAAAGTGATTACTTACAGTGATGTGTGGTGTATGGCATGCCCTCAGGGGGTTAGTGCCTATACTTCTGACTTAACCTGTTATAAATCAAGGTTCCTTTGACTCCTGTCAACACTCTGGAAAGCACTGTCTTTATATTTCTTAATTATTCTATAGCATGTTACAAAGGCTATGGATGATCTAGAATTGGTGTTGCTCAAGGAGTCTACAGTAGGATAATCACATGCTTGAGACCAGCCTGGGCTACAGTGCAAGTTTGAGGCTAGCCTGGGATACAAAGCAAGACCCTATCTCAAAAAAAAAAAAAAGAAAAAAAAAAAGAAAAGGAAAAAAGAAAAAGCAAACAAACAAGCCAAAATGGGACTGAGGAGATGATTCAGAGATTAAAGAGTTTGCTATGCAAGTGTGAGGATATGAGCGTGTTTGTACTCCCAGAACCCCAGAAGTAAAATGGTGGAGACAGGAAAACCCCTGGAAGCCACAGTGAATAAGAGACCCTGTTTCAAGCAAGGTGTAAGGTGAAAGTCGAGGTTTTCCCTGTGACCTCCATGTGCATCCTGGAGGGAGGCTCCTTAAGATTCAGAAAGTTAGGGGCTCACAAGTGTCAGGAAGTCCCTGAAACTTAACCAAATGAACAAGGTCCCTCCCTGCAAAAGTTATACAGACAGCTGTGAGTACTGCTAGAAGAGATAGCCAGAATTGCAGCTTTTGTGAGTAAGGCACCCAGGCCAGGAAGGGCCTTCAGTGATGCAGCTGTCTTTCCATCACACACACGCCTGTAGGTAACCCCAGTAAACTTACTGGTTTGTCAAAATTGACTTTGGTGATGATGTTTCTCTGATCTGTGGTGGGTAGGCGTTTGTTCATATCTCCCCAGAAGAAGTGTCACAGAGCAGAGGTGCGCTATCTTCTTGGCACACGGATGTGTTTATCAGTCTGGAAACTCTTTGAACGTCACAGTTAAATATTTTTATGGTGGCGTTTCCACACAGCATGATCGATGATTAACTTTGCTTCCAACCCTTCTGCCCTGTTTGGATCTTGAGGAGTGGAACAGACATCTAATCACTTTTCCTTGTGACCATCCTTGACACATTCAGGAAGCTCAGTGTCATGCAGGAAATCCCAAGGTCTTTGAAGCTTGGTGTTAGGATTTTTGGGACCAAGGACCAACTATAAAGAGCAAAAGTTGCTGCCAAGGGCCAGAGACATGGTTCATCTAACAGAGTTATTGTCTAGTACTCACAAAGCCCTGGGTTTCATCTTTAGCCCTGCATAAACAGGGTCATCCAGCACTGAGGAGGTGAAGGTAGGAAGATCTTTAACTATACTGCTTTAAAAAAAACTTTGTATTGATTCTTTATGAATTTCCTATCATGCACTCCAATCCTACCCATCTCTCCATTCCTTTGTCTGCCCTGGCAGCCTCCTCCTCAAAAGAAAATAAAAACAAACAAGCAGAAGACGTCTTGTGGAAGTTGTAGTGTGTCACACTGTGTCATACGGTTTACCGCTTTATCTGTACAGCATTACTTTCAAATAACCATTACAGTGAGTCATTGGTCTGAGGCCTCTGGCTTTTACTACACTGTCAATACTGGGTCCTCACAGATATCCTTCCCAGGTATCCTGTTGTTGTGCCGTCATGGAGATCTTGTAGCTTTGGATCTGCAGGACCGTCTCCTTCACATTCTCCAGCAGTTCATAGATCGGGGTGGGCCTTCTCGTAGCCCGGGATCTGGGCCTGGGCGGTAGCTGAGTTAGTCAGCCTGCCAGGTCCCCCGCACCCGCACCACCAGGGTAAGTTCTCCAGCACTGCTCTCGTTGCCCAATCAGTGCTGCGGCTGACATCTTCCCTGCTCTCATGCCCACAAGTCTGGCTCACACATGCCCTTGCCACCGGGGGCCAGCTCTACTGTGCTGCCCAGGTGAGGGCAGGGTCTGCTCTCCCGAGTGCTACAGCCAGTGAGGGTCAGGCCACCTCTCCCACTCTCATGAGCCCAGGGCCAGTTCTTTCGCCAAAGGTAGTGAGCGGGGTTTCTTCTTCACTCATATCACTGCATGGCAGATGGGTGGGACCTCTGGGCGTCTTCAGATTTTATCTAACCCAAAGATTCCAAAAGAAAGAAATCTTTGGTCAGAATTAAACATGGCGGGGAAAAACTGCAATTCATCATAGAGTCCTCCAGTGTCATGTTGACCCTCTACCACAGCCAACTAGAGAGATTAGCGGATAAGCCATTGATGAGAAGTGTCACGCCCACCTCGGCCGGCAAGGAAGACGCAACACGGTTGGATTCTTCTCAACAGCCTTTACTGCAGGACACCTTCATTGTTGACACAGGGAGGCGGCGGCGGCAGCAGCCAGCCCTAAGTGTTACAGCTCCAAGTGTTACACCTTCAAATGTTACCGCGCTGAGTGGCAAAGCCGCTCGCCTTATATACACAACAGTATGCTAATATTCTTTCAGGGATTGGTGGGGCACGAGTCACCCCACAGTCATCCCAGCTACTTGTCCTCCAGAGATTGGCGCGGCATGAACTTTCATTAGCATAGTACCGCCCCAGCCAGACTGACGTCAGGTGCAAAACCCCACGCATGCGCAGTACTGTTGTTCACCACAGGAGGGCGCCAGATTCACCTCATTATCATACAGCTCCCCTGACAGGGGACAAGCCTGCGCATGCTTTGTAAGTTATTCACATTCGGATGGGGCGCCATCTTTACTTCGGCGCGCCGCTCCCTACAGAGAAGCAAACATGGCAGGACATGTGAGTCAGTTGTGGGTCTCCGTTCTGCTCTTCTTCCTGGGCCAGGACACAGCTCTTACAGACACCGAGACTCACGGTGTTTTCTCAAAGGAAGAGGCATAGGCCCACTGGCCCTAGTGTTTGCTATTGATCACACAGTGGAATTTACCATTTCCCGAAGAGCAAGAGTAGCTACCACCTTTGTGTTTCCAGTTCTGCCTCACATCATAGCACACAAGCTGCTCAGCTCCTCTTCCTATCCCAGTTTTCCCCGCCATCTTTTGCTTGCTTCTTTCTCGCCCATCTACGTACACCACCACCTACTTTCTGCAATGCAGCCTCCCCCTCCCACGCTGAGAGCTGGGTGAGGGCTGCAGGGCTGCAGTTGACGTCTTGGTGCCTCCCTGTGTGCCGGGCTCTGTGGGACTGGACCAACTACACAGTTTTCGTTGTTGTTGTTTTGGTTTTCTGGGGGAATGTGTGGGTTTTTGTTGTTGTTGTTGCATTGTTGTTCTTGGGATAGAATCCAGGCCTTGTGCACCTTAAAATGATTTCGAATCATGACTATATCACCCAGATATCCCCAGCCCTCAGTTCAAATCTGCCTTTTCTCTTGTTGAGTCTCATGTGTCTCAGCCTGACCTTATACCAATTAGGTTAGACTGCCTGGCCGCTGAGCCCCAGGGGTCTGCCTGTGTCTGTCTCCTCAGTGCTAGGATTGCAGGTGCGTGCCACCATGCCTTGTGCTTTATTTTTAAGGTGCAGGTTCTAGGGATCAAACTCAGGTCCTCATGCTTGTCTGGCAAGTACAACAGAGCCATCTCTCCAGCTCCTATGTTTTGTTTTTGAGACAGGGTCAAAAACTGCATAGGCTGGCCTTCATCCTGAGATCCTCCTGCCTCAGGTTCCTGTCATGTGTTTCACTGGGAAGTGCACAGGACAGGCTTGTGAGTCCACGTGAGTCCATCTCATAAAGATCTGTGAACTAGCCTTCACACGGCTCCTTCAGATGGCTCCTGAGGGGCTGACCCTGGTAGAGTCGAATGTGGCCTGACCTCGGACCACTATTTCCTCACTCTGTCCAGAAAATGGCGTCCCGAGTTTATGTCGTGCCGGATTCAGTCTGGGGCTTTGTGCATTCTAGACGAGCACTGTACAGCTGAGTTGGACCCAGTGCTCTCCGTCCAAATCTGTGGATTTATTCATTATTGTTGTGGGGTGGTAGTGGTGGGTGTGTATAGTTTAGAACAAAACTTAGGGTTTATTTATTTACTTATTTTTACACTCCATATTTTAGTCCCCTCCCAGTCTACTCCCCCCCCACTGTTCCACATCCCATACCTCCTCCCCCCTCCATCCTGTCTGCACGAGGATGTCCCCACCCTACCCACCCCACCAGACCTCTAAACTCCCTGGGGCCTCCAGTCTCTTGAGAGTTAGGTGCACCCTCTCTGACTGAACCCAGACCCAGGAGTCCTCTGCTGTATGTGTGTTGGAGGCCTCATCTCAGCTGGCATATGCTGCCTGGTTGGTGATCCAGTGTCTGAGAGATCTTGGGAGTCCAGGTTAATCGAGACTGCTGGTCTTCCTACAGCGTTGCCCTCTTTCTCAGCTTCCTCCAGCTTTTCCCTAATTCAACCACAGGGGTCAGCAGCTTCTGTTTGTTGGTTTGGTGCATATCTGCATCTGACTCAGCTGCTTGTTGGGTCTTTTGGAGGGCAGTCCTGATAGGTCCCTTTTTGTGAGGGCCCCATAGCCTCAGTGATGGTGTCAGGTCTTGGGGCCTCCCCTTGAGCTGGATCCCACTTTGGGCCTGTCGCTGGAGCTTCTTTTCCTCAGGCTCTTCTCCGTTTCCGTCCCTGCATTTCTTTGAGACAGGAAGAATTATGGGTCAGAACTTTGAATGTGGGAGAGCAGCCCCATCTCTCACTCGACGCCCTTTCTGCTGGAGGTGGGTTTGTGTGGTAAGTTTGGGCTACACTGCTGTAGCTTCCTTCAGGTCACTCACACAACCTAGAAGCTATCTGGAGTCTCGAATGGGAGACACTCACCCAAGCCAGTTAATTTTAAAATGTTTTGGCTACCTCAAAGGCTAGGTACTCCTCAACTTTCTCCTCCTACCCCAGGCACAGCCAGGAAAATGGCCAGTGGCCACCCACCCAAATTCTCACATGGCTGGTTGGCTTGATCTCCCGCAGCTCCTATGCCCATCCCTCTCCCACCGCTTCATGGCGACCCTTTCACTTCCCCCCTGCATTCGTCCTAGCCTGAGCAATTATAAGGATCCCTCCCTGTCTCCCTTTGCTCAGCTATTGGATGCTGGCATCTTTGTTGACAGATCAAAAAACCAAAGGACCTTTCGAACTGGAAACTCAGATTCCTGGTTGAATCAGAGCATCCAGCATGGCTTCTCTTCTTTTGTTTTGGGATCTAGGGATTGACCTCACATAGTCTTGTATGGCAAACACTTTTATCTGCCAAGCCATCTTCTTGCAATTTTGCCAACCCTTGGTCTAAATATTTTTATTTTTTATTTTATTTTATATTTTGAGTCAGGGTCTCAGAGTAGCCCTGGCTAGACTGGAATTTGCTATGTAGGCCTGGGTGGCCTTGAACCTACAGAGATATGCTCACCTCTGTTTTCTAAGTGGTAGGACTAAAGGTGTGGACACCACTTCAGTGAAGGTACAAATCTTTTGTTTTGTCTTGTTTTGTTTTTGGATACAAGATTCTTCTGTGTGGTTCTGACTTCCCTGCCACTCTGTAGAGTAGGCTGACCTTGAACTCACAGAGATCTTCCTGCTTCTTCCACATTGCTGGGACTAAAGTGTTGCACCATGGTACTCAGCTGTAAAGTAATTCTTGGGGGGGTTTTCTATGTCCCTTCCCGTTCTTAAATAACGACTGGGCATTTCTATACCCACTCTCTCCTAGTAAAAATACTAGGTTCAGAGACCTAGTATTTTTATTAACAGCCGAAAGACTAAGCTGGGCAAGTTCTGAGCTATTCCAACCCAGTTAAGCTGCTAATACCCAGATAAATGTCCCACTACTTACTCTGGGTCTTGATCTGACTAGCTCTGGTCAATGTGTGTCCTCATGGCTGCTCTTATTGAGATTTCAGGGTGAATCCTCCCTCCTCATGGTCTCACTACACCTTCCTTTTCTCAAAGTCCTCTCTCTCTTCTGGTTTGTCTGCTCTCCCCCCCTCAGGATTGTACTATTCTTTCCCCCCTACTAATTGGTTGACCCACTCTTTATTAAAACAAGTAGGAGGTGATAGAGAAGAAAGTTTACAAAACAATGAGACAGGTGATGCTTCATAAAAATAACAATACCAAAGTCTAGCCTGTACTCAACTCTCTGTTTCTATTAGTACAGAAATCCGCATGTGGATATTATAAGGACAACCTTTACACGGTGCACAAAACTTTCCTCCAACATCCAGCTAAGGTCCAAATCTTGATCTCAGTGTCTGTGTTGAGTTTTTCTTTGGTTGTCTGTAAAATGGGGGTCATTGTGCTTGCAATGTCCAGATTCTAAGGGGTAAGCAGGGTCTAGATAATGGATGAAGAAGCTTTCTGAAGCCCTAATGGGATTCCCAGAGGCCACTGGGTTAGACCTGGAGCAAGGCTAGAACTCTGGGGACAGGCACTAGAGACCTGAAAGTAAAGGTTTTGTTTCTACCAGTATTTGGAAGTTGTGCTATTTTGAATGAGAATGACACCACCAAAGACTCGTGTGCTAAAAAAGTCGGTAGAACTGTTTGGGAAGGATTAGGAGATATGACCTTGGTGGAGGAGGTATGTCACTGGGGTCAGGCTTTGAGGCTTCAAATGATTCAGCCATTCCGGGTGTGCTCTGTGTCTCCAGTGCCCTCTGCCTCCGGTATCCTCAGATGTTTCTGCTGACATGACTTTGCTGTCAACATGGACTCTATCCCTCCTATTTAAGTCAGTGGTCAAAGGTTGTGAAGAGAAACCATGACCACAGCACCTCTGAAACGAGAAAACACTTAACTGGGGTTTGTTGTTTACAGTTTCAGAAGTTTAGTTCATTATCATCATGATGGGGAGCCTGGTCATACATAGGCAGACACGGTGCTGGAGAGGAGCTAAGAGTTCCAAATGTAGATCTGCAGGCAGCAGGAAGAGAGTGCCACTGGGCCTGGCTTGGGGCTTTTAAATCCTTCAAGCCCTTCCCCTTGACACATTTCCTCTAACAAGGCCATACCTACTCCAACAAGACCACAACTCCTAATCCATCTCAAGTGGTGCCATTCCCTTATGACTAAGCATTCAAACATATGGGCCTACGAAATCACTCTTATTCAACCCACCACACCTCCCAAACCACAAATCTCAGAAGGGTGAGCCAAGCAGCTTGGTCTTGGTCAATGAAGAAGTTTAGGGTAGCCAGGGATACAGAAGTGAGGTCCTATCTAAAACAACAGGAGCAACAACAAATTCTTCTAAAAAGCAAAAAGATAGGGATGTAACTCAGTGGTAGAGGGCTAACATAGGATCTCTAAGGTAAACCTGTGTGTTTGATTCCTGCCACCATCCAAATAACAACACCAGCAACATAAACACACAGAGAAAAAAAAATACCAAAACAAACATTTTCTTTGTAGAGAGCACCCTTGGTGGATGGGGCCAGGCTTCAGAGTCAGGAAACACACACGTAATCCTTACCCCACCACCACTCATCACAAAATGTCAGGCTCTAGTTCATGTAGTGTGTTATCTCAGCAAGCTTCCATACATCCCCATACGTGGAAACCCCAAATTCCATATAATACTGCTCTCCTTCCATAGGCTTGCTGGGACCAAATACACACTAGTATATTTGAGAGATGCATCTAAGTGGCCCCAAGAGTTCATATTGTGATGCATATTCCAGCCATTGAGCCAGAGCCAGAGCCAGGCATGGTGTTGACAGCATAGCTTCAGGTACAGCTGCCTGATCCTGGCCATGCTTAACTTCTCTGAACATCAGCTTAGCAAATGGAGACTCTGCAGATACTTGCCTATTCTCCAGAGTTTCAAACAGCAAACAAGTGAATACCTGTGTCTTAGTCAGGGTTTCTATTCCTGCACAAACATTATGACCAAGAAGCAAGTTGGGGAGGAAAGGGTTTATTCAGCTTACACTTCCACATTGCTGTTCACCACCAAAGGAAGTCAGGACAGGAACTCAAGCAGGTCAGGAAGCAGGAGCTGATGCAGAGGCCATGGAGGGATGTTACTCACTGGCTTGGTTCCCCTGGCTTGCTCAACTTGTTCTCTTGTAGAACCCAGGATTACCAGCCTAGGGACAGCACCACCCACAATGGGCTGGGTCCTCCCCCATTGATCACTAATTGAGAAAATGCCTTACAGCTGGATCTCATGGAGACATTTGCTCAAGGGAGGCTCCTTTCTCTGTGATAACTGTAGCTTGTGTCAAGTGGACACACAAAACCAGCCAGTACACCTGAGAAACCATCACAGCCCTGAGAGGCTGCCGCTGACAGCCTGGTTTGGGGTTGTGCCAAATGTACAGAGGTGTGAAGGTCTCTCTCTTTCCTAAGCCAGGAGATAAAGAACATTGTTGCTGAAGGCCAGGTACTCCTGGGGCTTCAGAAGACAAACTTCCAGCTTGGGTCCTCCAGCTTCCCTAGGCAGGAGTCGTGTGGTGTGTGTGTGTGTGTGTGTGTGTGTGTGTGTGTGTGTGTGTGTGTGTGTGTGTAGGAGGTTACATCTACTTATTTAAGAACACATAGGGGATTGGGGATTTAGCTCAGTGGTAGCAAGGTCCTGGATTCGGTCCCCAGCTCCGAAAAAAAGAAAAGAAAAAAAAAGAACACATAGGCAGATTTTATTATTTTCTTGAGTTTCAATAGAAAAGTATCCTTAGAACCCCAGTCCAGGCTTTAGGGAATGAATTTGGTATCAAGGTGTGGGGCACAAGCCTTCTCATTTTGATTTCTTTGGGGGATGAACCTCACACCCACCCTAGAGTCTTACTCCCATATCCAACCAACACCCTTGGTGAATCATAGTACAGTCCAGAAGTTTAAACCTGAGGAAGACAAGGGACAGTGGATGCCAGGGGTCCCTTCTGCTGACCCTTGCTGTGGGGTGGAGGGATACATGCTGGGACTTCTAGCTGAGTCCAGGAGAGGTTGTAGTGCTGGGGGTCTCCCAGGCTTACACAGACTGGGTTCATCTGAGGTCATAGTGTGATGTTCCACTGTTCCTGAGTTTGAGGTTCAACTCGGTCAGTCATTGCCCCCTGGGATCAGTTCCATCCAATTCCAGAATCTCCACTTTCAGATGGCATGGGGGCTCGGATACATTGAGGTTTCTCTCCTCTACAGCAGTTGTAATTGGACTGTTCTCTGCAAGGCTTGGCTTGCTGACCCTGGTTGGCCGTGAGCTCCTTGCTATACTCATCACCTCCACCTGGTATTTCCCTGGTCTTGGTCTCCCACCACCTGACTGAGGGACACCGAGGCCATCCAGGTGATTAATTCAGAAGAAATCTTGACTGTTGCCTCTGACAATAACATAGCAGGTATGGCCTTGCAGACTCTCAAGAGCTGGCCAAGATTCTAAGATATGCTTGACCTGGCCCGAGGCAAAGCGTACTTCTGTGTTAAGGGTGGCCAGGTTCCCTCAGGGGAAGGGAGCAGGTGAACTGTCAGAGACTGTGTAAATAAGGATGAAAGAAGGTAGGGGACTAAGTTCTCATGTGTGCTTGGTTCTTAGCGTCTTTATCTAGACATCTATCCACAAGGCCACGGTCAGTTAAGAACGAGGACATGGCAGCAAAGTCTAAGCCTGGCTCTTCGATGAAAACAAACAAACAAACAAACAAACAAACAAGCAGGAGAGACTGAGGAGATGGCTCAGTTAATAAAATGCTTGATGTGCAAGCATGAAGATCTGAGTTCAGTTCCCTAGTTGCAGTGTAAAAAGCTGAATGTGGTGTCCCATGCCTGTTTTCACTGGAGAGGGGAGACGAGAGGGTTCAAAGGGCTTGCTGGTTGGTGGTGTAGTCAAGCAGTAAGCACCAGGTTTAGTGGGAGACCCTGTCTCAAAAAATGAAGTAGAACAGGGTCCACAAGATGGCTCAGCAGGTAAAGGCCCTTGCTACACATGCCTGAAGTCCTAGGTTTGATTCGCTGGAACCACATGGTGGAAGGAGAGAGAATTAATTACTACAAGCTGCTCACTGATTTCCACATCCATGGTTGCATTTATGACTGCATACATAGATGCAATTACCAAATAAACATAGTAAAAAAAGGATGAAGAAAAAAATTAACAGTGATGTTGACTTCTTGTTTTCAGATGTGGAGTATGCACATGCAAACACAAATACATATACACAGAAACACACCCATGTGCACACACACACACACACACACACTCACTCACTCGCATACACTGAAAACAAAACAAATAAAAAAGGAGCAGGTTAGGGGATCAAATGTCTGCCTTGAAGACCCAGCGAGCAACTCAGGCAGTTAATATCAGGTTCCAGAGCCCCTAAGGTGGTTCAGAGGCAGCCCAGCTGACTGACTGGTGTTATAAGCAAGCCCTACCCCCATTCCCAAGAGAGTGTCTCCCCAAACTGCCAGAATCTCTGGAGATACAGCGAAGACACCCAGCTAGGACAGGAAGAGAGCAAGGAGAGGCCTCAGAAGAGCCTTCCGCTGGCTTCCACACACTTCCTGTATCTGGGTGTCTTTGAGAGGACTCTGTGTGTCGATGACAAACCCTTCTTTCTTTGAACTCTTCTGAAGTGCCTTCATGGTCCTGGCAGCTGGACAGTACCCTCATTAAGCCAATGGGTCTCAACAGCAGGCCACCCCAGGCTGGGTGATAGATCTAATTCTACAAAGGGTTATCTGTATTTATTCCCCTCCCTGCCCCCCCCGCCCGCCCCATGGGCCCTGCTGTGTCTGTTTCACTTCATTTGTATGCTTGTGGAGTGATCTGGCGTTACGTTTCAGAGAAAGCTGTTTCAGTCTCTGCCCCTGCTTCAGGGAAATCTCTTTGCGGAGGAGCCTGGCTCAGACATACGCTCTTACTGACACCTCTTGGAAGCAGTGGGCATTACAGGCAAAGACACCGCAATGCCTTCTCTCCATGGCCTGTTGTGTCCATCCCAGGATCCTTGGCAACCATTCCGCCCCCACTGAAAACCAACGGCCAGCACTACAGCAACAAACGGCAGTAAATGTGGGAGACTTTCTTTCTTTCTTTCTTTTTTTTTTTTTTTTCTTTTTTTCGGAGCTGGGGACTGAACCCAGGGCCTTGCGCTTCCTAGGCAAGTGCTCTACCACTGAGCTAAATCCCCAACCCCCACTGAGCTAAGTGCCCAACCCGGGAGACTTTCAATACGGAATTTTTTTTTTTTTTTTTTTTTTTTTTTAAGAAAGGGGAAAACCAACGGAAGAAAACAGAAGAAAAAGCAGCCCATTCAGATTAGTTAACCATGTATTGAAACTCTCTCAGGCCTTACATGCCCGTGCCGCTCTGCCTTTATTTCTCTCTGTTCCATGGATTATTATTTCTCATATATTATAAAGCAGCCCATGTTTTACTTCAGATTTCCTTTTCCCCTATCAGGAGCTTTAACTGTCACAGGAAGATAAAGTGCTCAAAGGCTATGTCCTCCAGGACAGAGGAGGCTGAGCAAGTATAGGAGATCTAGGTAGGCACCATGATATGTAGGAAAAGTCGAGACATGTAGTGTAATGGTTGCCTGCTTCTCTCTTCCTTCTTTTGGGACTGTCTCATGTAGCCTAGACTAATCTCAAGCTTACTCTAAAAAGCCGAGAATGCCTAGTTTTATGCAGTGCTAGGCTTTGAACCCATGGCATCATGCTTGCTGGACAAGTAATTTACCAGCTAAGCTACATTCCTACACCTAGGGTTCTTTCTTAAGGGATCACAGCCTCCTTCAGACCTCAGACAGTGCCTTAGTTGGCCCACGCAGTGTGGTCCCCATTAGCACCTGATGGCCTCCATCGGTGCTTTGTCTTGATCAGTCCTAGGGGGAAAGAACATTGATCTTGCAGTCACAGCAGGCTTCAGGCAAGAGTGATTCTTCCTCATCTGGGTTGGCCTGAGATCCAGTGCTGAAGCCAAGGCTGGAGAAGCAGTGACTGACTGAGCCAGACGGTATGGAAAGAACTTTCAGAAGCCGGCTGGTAACATCTTCCCCACCACCTTCCGTCATCTCCCATTCTGAGCCACATGCACAGACACTTTCATGCAATGGTACAGATGAATGTACCTGCGTATATCCAGAAACGTGTTCATTTGGGAGCCTACATGTATATGTGGAAGTTGGTGTGCACATACACACGTGCCCACTGGGATGCATGAATCTATATGAGTCTGGTTGCCATGTGAGTATAGTTAGCTTTCCATGTGCACAAACATAGTCAACATTATCCACAGGTTCTGCACCCCCCTGTTCAACTGTCTATCAAAGGACTGAAGACGGTCACAGTGTTGTGATCTCTTATGTAGTTAGGCCTGTCTTAGTTACCTCCCTGATGGATATTTAGAGAATTTTTCTTTGTTAATATTCCTTTAAGAAAACTGCAAATTATGTAGAGATGATTATTTATTTCAAGATAGGGTCTCAGGTAACCCAGGCTAACTTGCTATGTAGCAGAGGATGACCTTAAATTCTCAAAGTTGAGGATATGAGTCATTTGATTCAACAAAGCAAAGGATGGGGGGCCCATATTAAGTCTTTTTCAAGGGATCCTCTCTCATTTCCTAGGTTTTACCCCAGTGCCCTTCTTCACAGCTTCTCTTGCAAGCCTGTTTCCCTTGCAGCAGAGTATTGGACCCTGTGCAGCAGTGGTGAGGGTTCCTGGTCCAATCCCATTACTGTGGTTCTGGAAGGGGAGTTCCTGATAGGCTGTTGATCCATCTACACATGTATGGGTCTTTCTCTCATCCCCATCTTTCCAAGTACCCATGTGGGCACCCTGGGGAAACATATCCTCCTACTTGGGGGTTTGTTGCAGACCGGAATTATGCATGAAAATTTTAGTTCGTCCTGTCATTTTTGTCAGTTGTTGCTTTATTAGTTGAGATTTTCATCTATCCATCCATCCATCCATCCATCCATCCATCCATCCATCCATCCATCCATCCACCTACCCTTCCACCCACCCACCCATCCATCCATCAATCCATCCATCCACCCATCCATCAGTCCTTTCAGAAAACCCCTCTGCTAGACAGCCAGCCTCCAATCACTTATCCACCATGGGTACCTACCACACATCCATCCATCTATATCTATCTATCTATCTATCTATCTATCTATCTATCTATCTATCTATCTATCTATCTATCTATCTATCTATCTATCCATCTCACATTCATCTATATCCATCCATCCTTCCATCCATTCATCATTCATCAATCTATTGCATTTCTCACTCACCCATATAATCTATCCATCCCCAACCTATCCATCTCTTCGCCTATCCACTTAACCATCCATACCATCCCCCCATCCTCTGTCTACCACTCATTTGCCTTAGTTACTTTCCTATTGCTCTGATAAGATATCCATGTGTGTTACCAGGACCCTCAGGGGTTCTGGCTGCACACATGTGTGCTCGTGAGTGTGTCTGTGTTTAACTGTGTTTGTGTGTGCCATGTGCTGTGTTGTGTACATGTATGTAACTATCATCTCTGACTGTATATTTTTGTGTAACTCTATCTATTTATGTGTTTAGCTGTGTCTGTAAATGTGGATTTGTGTGAACTCTGCACTACGTGTAACTGTGTTTCGTTGTGTGTAACTTCATATTGTATCAATGTGTTTCTCAGCATGTAACTTGTCCGTGTATAATTGTATGTATATATAACTACATCTTGATATGTAATTTTGTGTCTGCATGTTGCTAGATTTCTATGTGTATTAATGGTTGTCTATTTGTCTGTATTTAAGTGTATTTCTCTGTGTGACTAGTTGCTGTGGTGTTACTGTATATTTTTGTGTACCTATGTATCTCTGTGTATTACAAATGTTGGCATAAGTGTTTCTCTGTGTCTAACTATATATGTGTCTAACTTGTTTCTTACTACACATCTCTCTGTAATGGCATGTGTAATTACCGTTCTGTGTATGACTATGTGTGTTTACATATTATTATGTTAAGATAGTCTCTGTACGTGTCTATATAACTGTAGTTTAAGTGCCCTTTTCTGTTGGGAGCGATGCCCTTGAAGCCCTCTGCTGTTGATGTTATTATTATGGTTAGAATTAAGTATGACTAGGTTCATGGAAAATCCCCAGCCAGCTGCAGAAGACTAATACAAATCTGGTGGTCAAAATGAATAATAATATGATGCGTCAAGATACCCAATGTGATGACCTGTAACCTTTCTGAAAAACCAACATCCTGCTGACTAATAGATATGACAAACCTGTGACCTTTTTGACATCCTGTCAACATCAGCCGATTCCCTGACCACACAAATATTGAGTCCTTGGCCTGCGTAAATGTTTCTTACTTCCCCCTCCCTCTGTTATCCATGTTATGGTATAAATTCATCTTTGGGGAAAAATAAAATTGTTGCCTTGATCAGACTCTTGTCTTGGCGTCCTTCTTCGTGTCCCTTGTCCTCCATTCTCTTCCAGGTACCCCCGGACCCTTCACCTACACTTTTCTGCTTGCAATTAGATCCTGTATATAATTGTATACATATATGAGTGTATATAAACATTATCTCTGACTCTCTATCCCTCTCTCTCTATATATATATGTATATATATCTCCTTACATATATCATATATCTAATATATGTGCATATATATATATATATATATATCCTTACATGTAATTGTATATGCCTATGTATAGAATTGTTTTTTCCTCCATCTTTATTAAATTGGGTATTTCTTATTTACATTTCAATTGTTATTACCTTTCCCGTTTTCCAGGCCAACATCCCTCTAACCCCTCCCCCTCCCCTTCTCTACGGTTGTTCCCCTCCCCATCCTCCCCCCATTACCGCCCTTCCCCCAACAATCCCATTCACTGGGGGTTCAGTCTTGGCAGGACAAAGGGCTTCCCCTTCCACTGGTGCCCTTACTAGGCTATTAATTGCTACCTATGCAGTTGGAGCCCAGGGTCAGTCCATGTATAGTCTTTGGGTAGTGGCTTAGTCCCTGGAAGCTCTGGTTGGTTGGCGTTGTTGTTCATATGGGGTCTCAAGCCCCTTCAAGCTCTTTCAGTCCTTTCTCTGATTCCTTCAACGGGGGTCCCATTCTCAGTTCAGTGGTTTGCTGCTGGCATTTGCCTATGTATTTGGCATATTCTGGAGAATATGTAGGTCTCTCAGGAGAGATCTACATCCAGTTCCTGCAAGCCTGCACTTCTTTGCTTCATCCATCTTATCTAGTTTGGTGGCTGTATATGTATGGGCCACATGTGGGGCAGGCTCTGAATGGGCGTTCCTTCAGCCTCTGTTCTAAACTTTGCCACCCTAGAACTGCTTTTCTATGTGTATAATGGCTATCTGTGTGTGACTGTGTATTTATGTATATGTTGTGTAACTGGATTTCTCTGTGTATAACTAGCCTGTAACTATGTATGTGTGTATAGGTGTCTCTGACTGTAACCGTGTAATTGTGTGTCTCTCTACTGTATATACAGCTACTGTCTCTGTATATAACTATGTTTGTGTGTAGTTGTGTTTCTTGGGGGTAACTGTTGTCTTCTGAGAGGCTACATGCATGTGTGTCTAAACATTGTCTCTGTAAGTGTATTTCTACAGTAACTGTGTGTGCCTTCTTTCTGGGTGTAATTGTGCATGTGTATACCTCCATTTCTGTATGTGGTTGTCTGACTGCTTGTGTAGCTCTTTGTATATAATTATGTTGGCTGTTGTCCTTGACAAAAACTTTCTATTTGTGTAACTGTGTGTGCCTCCATGTGTGTATGTTTGTATGTAGTGGTTGAATGTCCCTGCTAGGGCAGGGAAGCTATGCATGTGTGTAAAATTGTGTGCACATGTAACCATGTTTGTCTAGACCAGAAGGCTATCACAATAGCTGACTTCCCAGCCCACAGAAGTCCTGTCTGTTGGGAGCAGGCAGATCTTCATATGTTGATATCCAGTGTGACCCAGGCCATAGCCCTGTCAGCAATACTGAACCCCAAGTTCCTCAGCTGCCAGGTGTGTACCTGCCAGTACAGCCCACCCAATTGGGGCTAAGCTGAAAGTCCTGGGGACAGTTGCAGAGATAGCTTCCAGGGATGTTAACACATAGGACACTGATACAGTGCACAGGATTTTCACAATCGTTGACATCTGTGAGGGACACACACCATTGACAGTTAGAAGCCGTCACTGTTCTCCATCCTCCCCTTTCTTCTGAGTGGTTACAGCTCTCAGTGGGTCCATTTAGTTACTAGACTATGAATCTTTGTCCTTCCTTAAGATGAAGGCAAAGAGGACACGGCCTCAGGAGTCTGCCCTGGCCATTCAACCCTCTCCCTTCCTCTGCTCTGTTCCATTTGGTCTAGGTTTATCCTCTTCCACACTCTCCCATCCTGGGTTTACCAAACCCAACATATAGAACTAAGATCTAGAAAACACGTTTGAGTCAGGGGTTGGAAGAAACCTTAGGGTTAAATGTGGCCCATTGCTTGATTGTATCAATAAAGTTTTATTGATACATGATTGAGCTCATCTATTTTCATATTGTCTGTGGGAAAGCTGAGTGGTGGCAAAAGACATCCATATAAAATGCCAAAAATTTTTACCATCTGTTCGTTATTAAAGACACGGAGGGAGGTAGGGGACCGTTTTAACGGATGTGTGGAAAGGGTATGTTATTTATTCACTGCATTTGCTCAGGGGATTGTGGGAGGTCGACTGTGACGATTAGTTTTAATTATCAAATTGAAAAGACCTAGAGTCACCTGGGAAGAGGGTTTCAATGAGGGACCGTTTACATCGGGCTGGCCTGTGGGTGTGTCCGTGGTGATTGTATTAATTAAATTAACTGATGTAAGAAGACCAAGCTGGGCTATTCCCTAAGCACGGTTGTACTACAAGAGTGGAGAAATGAAGTTAAGCACACGCAAGGAAGCAAGTACACTCTCTGCTCTGTGAAGCAGGAACACATGCGTTTGTCCTCTGTGCTCTGAGGAGTGGTTGTGGTAAGATAAGCTGTCTCGAGCTCCCGCTGCTGTGGCTTGCCCACAGCATTAAAGAGCTGTGAGTGGACAGGGACCTGTTTCTCCCCCAAACTGCTTGTTGTCAGGATATTTTATCACATCAACAGAAATAAAACTAGAATAGTAGTAAATCAACAAGATTAACAACAGACAGTGGGGATGGAGAGATGGCTCAGTAGTTAAGAGTACTTTTTGCTATTGCAAAGGACCCAAGCTCAGTTCCCGGCACCCAAGTGTGGCTCATGATCACCTATAACTTCAGGTCTAGAGGACCTAATACCCTCCTCTGCCCTCTATGGGCACCAGGCATGCATGCGGTACACCTACAGACGAAACTTTCATACACTTAAATAAATAAATCTAAAAATAAAATTTTAAAATAAGGAGTAATGAAGGCTGAAGAAATAGCTGGAGTTCACATTCACAGTGGTACCCATCACTGTATAGTGCAGACCTCCTGTCCATTTTCACAAACCTGTGTTCTCCATGCACTCATCCTTGTCTGAGGGGCCATGAGGAGCAGAAGCCTGGGGGCCAGTTGGGTTAGGACCCAACCCAGATGGGCAGGAGGTCCCAGTTTTTAACTCTTTTTTAAAAAGAATTATTTATTTTTATGTATATGAGTACACTGTAGCTGTCTTCAGACACACCAGAAGAGGGCATCGGATCGCATTACAGATGGCTGTGAGCCACCATGTGGTTGCTGGGATTTGAACTCAGGACCTCTGGAAGAGCAGTCGGTGCTCTTAACCACTGAGCCGTCTCTCCAGCATGGGTTTAACTCCATTCTTGTCCAGAATCCCTGATGAAAGCCCTGGGAACTCAGATGCTAATTCTGAATAGGCAAATAACCCCGATGGAAGATTAGGAGTGGGAAGGTGGTCACTAACATGGACATAGATGCACATAGAGGGGACTTGGTTATTTACTGCAAAGGGAACAAGATGGAATTAGATCGAGTACGATGGTGTAGATTTTAAGGGAAAATAGTACTGGAAGGATTGGAAAGCAGAGATGGTATATCACAAAGGCTAGGGAGATAGCTCCATTGGTAAAGTGTCAACCAAATGTAAGAATTAGGGCTTACTCATCACTCGGGAGAAAAATGCCAGGTGTGGTGGCACAAATGTACAATCCAAGTTCTGGGGGATGGAGATCCCTAAATCCCTGGAGGTCACTGGCCAACTATCCTGTCTTAATTGTCAAATTCTAAGGGGTCCCAACCAGAAATACTGCCTTAATACATAACAAGCGACAGACACAATCAACCAACAGTCCAAGGTGGATGACTTCTGAGGGTGGATACTTGAAGTTAACCTCTGGCCTCCACATATATGTGCACCTGTGCATACATGAGTGCATTCCCCCACAAATTTGCACACACACACACACACACACACACACACACACACACACAGAGTAGTAGTAATATTAAATAATAACAATAATAAATAAAATAAAATGGTAGGAAAGCAGTCGGTATCCAGAAGCTAGGGTGGGTGGGCATACAGAGAATGGCTCTGTTACCTAAGCACCTAAACTCTCTAATTCCCATGGGGTAGGGAAGGACAATCCTGGCCCTGTGGTTGTCCCATTCATGTCTTGCCCTCCACCTCACCTTCACAGAATAAGCCATCTTCAACAAATCCTAGTTGGTAGCTGCAGCGGTAAGAGCTCAGGGCATTGAGGCAGTCAGCCTTTGGGCCACAACGATGCAGATCCAGGTTTGCAGCAGATAAAGCAAGGATCCCCCAGTGTGTGCACTGAGAGACTGACTCTCCAATCCTGGCCCTGCACGGTCCCCATAAACTATCTTCTAGATTACCCACCCTTATCTTGTTTTGCCTTTGGCCTGCCTTCTTCTTCCACTTTGCAACAATTGCCTAGGTACTTGCTGTGGATGGTACCCCCATCCAGCCTGGGTGCCACCTACAGCTAAAACTCCAGGCAAAGTCAAGATGGGAGGCAAACCTGTTACAATTATATCTTCCAAACTTACATTCATCCACATTTGAGGGGAGAGGGAATAGTGGTGGGAAGCAGTCACAGCAGGGAAAACTCAGATTTGCAGCAATAGAAAGATAGGTGAGAAGAGCAGCTTCCCCAAGATCTTCCATTTTCTGTTACAACCCAAGAAAGAAGCCCCAAGCCTACCAGATCTGACTCCCAGCAGACTTCAGAAATGATCTGAAGTGGCAGGCAGCATGAGAGACTCATGGTAGATATTAAGTGTAATTATTCAATGAATGGCTAAACCAGGATTCATATCTATACCAGATTTTTCAATTCTAAATAAGTTTTGAAGCATTTTTATCAACTCTGCAATGAACTTATGCTGCCTGTGTGAGAACATAATTTTTTTAAAGATTTATTCATTTATTTTATATATAAGTACACTGTAGCTGTCTTCAGATACACCAGAAGAGGGCATCGGATCTCTTTGCAGATGGTTGTGAGCCACCATGTTGTTGCTGGGAATTGAACTCAGGACCTTGGGAAGAGCAGTCGGTGCTCTTAACCACTGAACCATCTCTCCAGCCCCAACATAATGTTTTTTAAATGAACATTTTCTATATAGTTTCTCATTTTGATGTGCATGGACATATTTTATTCTTTTATCTATCAACTCATTTTTCTATCCATCTCTATCCATCTGTCTATCATACATTTATCCTCCATTTAAAGGTCTATCTATCCATCTATCTATTCATCTATTCATCTATCTATCTATCTATCTATCTATCTCCATCCGTCCGTCTGTCCGTCCATCCATCCATCTATCCGTCCACATATCTTCAGAGATCCTGGTGATTGAACTCAGGGATTTACACACCTTAGGTAGGTTCTCTGTTATTGAGACACACCCAAGCCCTTTATTTTGATGTTTTGAGACATGGTCTCACTATGTAGAACAGGCTGGCCTGAATCTTGAGATGCTTCTACCTCAATCTCCCAAGTATTGGAGTGACAGATGTGAGCCACGATACTTGATTATATTTTAAAAGGAAATCTCATATCAACAGTAATAACTTCAAGGAAGTAATGAAGACATGTAGATGGACAGCTAAATGGTAGAGTGTGCCTAACATTATCTGGGTTTCATCCACAGTCCATACCCACCCACCCATACACACACACACACACACACACACACACACACACACACACATAGAGCAAGAGAGAGAGAGAGAGTGTGTTACGACCTCTCACAACTATGAATGTGACCTTATTTGAAAATCTTTATAGATGTCACTAAGTTATAATGTTATTATAGATTGTCTTGCATCTTGATCCATCATTCAATTATTCTAAGAGAAAAAACTGGGCACAGACAGACAGAGAAGAACACTAGGTAAATATAAAGGCAGCAGTGAGTCTGATGTTCTTATGAATCAAATCCCAAGACTGACTACTAACAACAGCCAGAAGCTGGAGGCAGGTTCTCTCTGAAGGAACCAACCCCTCCCATGCCCATGGTATTATTCTAGACTCCTGTCATTCTGCATAGAGAATATATCCTGGGGTTCTAAACTACCAGATGTGTGCTGATTTGTATTTGATCTGAGGTTATCTAGTTAGATGTTTAAATGTTAATCCTGTATCACATGCAAACCATCTGGTTTGCTTGTTTTGGTTTGCTGCTATCATTTGGGGGTCCTTCTATTGAGCTATTAGGAGTATCTCAGGGGTGCTTTATTGCCAAGAGCTCTCAGCAGCAACTCTAAGGATGAGTTCTGGGTTGCCGTCATTCCTAAGGCATGGAAACAGTGTTGATGATCTTCAGGCTCCCTAGGTCCCTCCATGGATCCATCCATCCATCTACATGGATGACTTTTCACTCACCAGAGCAGCCTGTGGCTCTTTTCCTGAAACACAACCCATATCACCGTGACAGGTAAAGGATCCTTTTGCATTCTCACAGTTCCCATGGAGACAGAGGTGGGGAATCTGCCCATACTCATTCACATCTGTGGTGGAGACAGGTTGAGTCATGAGGACTGGGAGGGATGGGAAAGGGACAGGAAGAGGGATAGGGATGGGAGGCAAGCCATGAGAGGGAGACCACTAGTATTCCTGAGTATACCACCATACAGAGGAATCTCCTACTAGGATGGGTGGGTGTCTACAAAGAAAAGTGTGATGGTAAGTTTTTATTATCAACTTGTCACAACCTATATCACCTAGGGAGGATTCCTCAAAGAAGGATTGTCTGCATTTGGGTGGCCTGTGAATAGATCTGTACAGGATTGTCTGATTAAGTTTACTGATATGGGAAGATCCAGATCACTGTGGGTGGCACAATTCCCTAGACAGGGGATCCTGAACTGCGTAAGAATATTTAAATGGAGCTGAGTTAGCATGCATGTAAGCATGCAGGTTTTCATTTCTCTCTTCCTGACTGTGGATGTGACATGACTACCTTGTGTCAGAAGTTCCTGCATTGACCTCCCACACAGAAAGATGGATTCTAATCCGAAACCACAAGTTAAAATAGATTCCTTTATCCCCTAAGTTGATTTTTGCCACAGCAACAGAAACAAAATGAAAACAGGTGGATTGTTCTCTCTAGGACTACACCATTGGGTAGTATTGTGAGTCAGTCCAAGTCAAGGTTTTCTCAGAGGCACTGATGAGAGAACAAACGTATCCTAGTTCTGTGTCCTTGCCTAGTGGCAGACTTGACAAGGTTCAGCCTGGGTCTAGAGCCAACATTTAAAAAGAAGGTAAGGTTTCAGTGCCTGGGAATTTGACTTTTCTCCTTGAAGGTACTGTAGCTATCAGTCCCAAGGCCGCTGTGTGCTCAGACTGTGATGCACGTGAGATATCCTGTGTTCTCTTTGTGCATCATTGCTCAATTAGCCTTGTGTTGTATTTACAGAACACTAATTGTATATGATGGCTTTTTCCTGATGTCTCACTTCCCTCTGGCAAAACGTATATAAGATGGATCGGTACTTCTTTTCTGTTTGCTTGCTTGTTCTGTTTGTTTTTGTTTTTTTGGTTTTTCAAGACAGAGTTTCGGGGTTGGGGATTTGGCTCAGAGGTAGAGCGCTTGCCTAGCAAGCACAAGGCCCTGGGTTCGGTTCCCAGCTCCGAAAAAAGAAAAAAAGAAAAAAGAAAAAAAAAAAAGACAGAGTTTCTCTGTGTAACCCTGATTTGCTGGGAGCCTCCCAGCTTGGAGAGAGTAGTGGTAGGACCACAGAGTAGGACTCTGGTGTGGCTTTAAAGTCTGAGGGTCTCTGGACGTTCTGGCTCTCTACCTATGCTGAAATGCTGAAGAAAGCTTCCAAAAAGTTCTAAAAACTTTCTTACTCTTTCCAAGGGTAAAACGCTGCTGACTTAGGTGATTGACACCTGTAGCCTAACAGCGGGCTGGATTAAGTAATGTGGGCTTTGTTTTATCTCAGCAGGAACTGTGCAGCTCTAACTTTCAACCTGATAGTCAAAAGTTGCAGGAAGAAAAAGGGACACTTTGAAAAATTATCGCATTTATTACTAGGTTCTAAAAAGGTTCCTATGAAAGCTATCTAAGGGGAAAAGCAGAAAGAAACCTAAGCGGGGGAGGGGAAAGGGGAAAAAATTCTACTCTTTTTTTTCTCAACTCTTTGTCCTCAGTACTTATACATCTTTCAGAATACATGGTCACATGGTAAAAAGTTTATCACAAGTTCACACACACACAAAATCAACCCATAAATTGAAATAGAAGTTTACAACATAGAATGCTTGCATGCATATCCATTGGGAGTAATTATCTGGCTAAACATTCATCACCTGTCACAGCTTCACAGGTGCAATGAAGGTTTAAAATCAAAGCTAAGTTATTAATGAAGTTTTGTGTAGATAAACCCAGTCAATATTTTATCTTCTTCCTAGCACCTATAATAAATCATTAGTTCCCTCTTTATGACCTTTGGTTAATTGTTTTACAACCTCTTGGAATGTGCTCTGAGTAGGAGAAAGTCTGGTTGCTAAGATGAATTAACTGGTAACACATGGGAGACTGACAGAGTTCTCATTGCATTTTGACTATCAGAAAAGGACCCAATAGCAGTCCCACTATAAAAGAGCTTAATAATCACTGATATAATTTTAGAAATTCTTATAGGATCGTTATTAAGACTTAAGAAGTCAAATTCATCACCCCTTCATGATAAAAGTTTTGGAAAGATCAGGAATTCAAGGCCCATACCTAAACATAGTAAAAGTAATATACAGCAATCAAGTAGTCAACATCAAACTAAATGGAGAGGGACTTGAAGCAATTCCACTAAAATCAGGGACTAGTCAAGGCTGCCCACTCTCTCTCTGCTTATTCAATATAGTACTTGAAGTCCTAGCCAGAGCAATTAGACAACAAAAGGAGGTCAAAGCGATACAAATTGCAAAGGAAGAAGTCAAAATATCACTATTTGCAGATGATATGATAGTGTACTTAAGTGATCCTAAAAATTCTACCAGAGAATAAACAGCTGATAGGCAACTCCCATAAAATGGCTGAATATGAAATTAACTCAAACAAATCAGTAGCCTTCCTCTACTCAGAAGATAAAGAGGCTGAGAAAGAAATCAGGGAAAGGACACTCTTAACAATAGCCACAAATAATATAAAATACCTTGGTGTGACTCTAATCAAACAAGTGAAAGATCTGTATAGCAAGAACTTGAAGTCTCTGAAGAAAGAAATCGAAGAAGATCTCAGAAGATGGAAAGATCTCCCATGCTCATGGATTGGCAGGATTAATATAGGGAAAATGGCCATCTTGCCAAAAGCAATCTACAGATTCATTGCAATCCCCATCAAAATTCCAACTCAATTCTTCATAGAATTAGGAAGAGCAATTTGAAAATTCATTTGGAATAACAAAAAACCCAGGATATTGAAAACTATTCTCAACAATAAAAGAACTTCCAGGGAAAATCACCATCCCTGACCTCAAGCTGTATTACAGAGAAATTGTGATAAAAACTGCATGGTATTGGTACAGAGACAGGCAGGTAGATGAATGGAAGAGAATTGAAGACCCAAAAATGAACCCACATACCTATGTTCACTTGATCTTTGACAAAGGAGCTAAAACTATTCAATGGAGAAAACTCAGCATTTTCAACAAATCGTGCTGGTTTAACTGGAGGTCAGCATGTAAAAGAATGCAAATGACCCATTCTTATCTCCTTGTATAAAGCTCAAGTCCAAGTGGATTAAAGACTTCCACATAAAACCAGATACACTGAAACTAATAGAAAAGAAAGTGGAGAAGAGCCACATAGACACAAGGGCTTATGCTCTAAGATCAAGAATCGACAAATGGGACCTCATAAAATTGCAAAGCTTCTGTAGGGCAAAGGAGACTGTCATTAGGACAAAATGGCAACCAACAGACTGGGAAAAGTCTTTACCAATCTTACATCCAATGGATGTACAAAAAACTCAAGAAGTTAGTCTCTAGAGAATCAAATAATCTTATTAAAAATGGGATACAGAGGTAAAGAAAGAATTCTTGACTGAGGAATACCACATGGCCAAGAAGCACCTAAAGAAATGTTCAATATCCTTAGTCATCAGGGAAATGCAAATCAAAAGAAGCCTGAGATTCCACCTCACACCAGTCAAAATGGCTAAGATCGAAAACTCAGGTGACAGTAGATGCTGGTGAGGATGTGGAGAAAGAGGAACATTCATCATTGTTGGTGGGATTGCAAGCTGGCACAACCACTCTGGAAATCAGTCTGGAGGTTCCTCAGAAAATTGGACATTCCACTACCTGAGGACCCAACTATACCACTCCTGGGCATACGCCCCAAAGAAGCTCCAACATACAACAAAGACACGTGCTCCACTATGTTCATAGCAGCCTTATTTATAATAACCAGAAGTTGGAAAGAATCCAGATGTTCTTCAACAGAGGAATGGATACAGAAAATGTGGTACATCTACACAATGAGTACTGCTCAGCTATCAAAAACAATGACTACATGAAATTCTTAGGCAAATGGATAGAACTAGAAAATATTCTTAGTAAGGTAAATAACCCAGTCACAAAAGAACACACATGGAATGCACTCACTGATAAGTGGATATTAGCCCAAAAGCTTGGAATGCCTAAGAAAAAATTCATAGATCATATGAAACCTAAGAAGGAAGACTAAAATGTGGATGCTTAAGTCCTTCTTAGAAGGAAGAACAAAATACTCATGGGAGGAAATACAGGGACAAAGAGTGGAGCAGAAACTGAAGAAAAGGTCATCCAGAGACTGAGCCACCTGGGTATCTCTTACATATGTATCTACTAAACCCAGTCACTATTGCTGATGCCAAGAAGTGCTTGCTGACAGGAGACAGATATGTGTGTCTCCTGAGAGGCTCTGCCAGAACCTTACTGATACAGATCAGGATGCTTGCAGCCAATCATTGGACTGAACAAGGGGACCGCAAGAAGGAGTTAGAGAAAGGACTGAAGGAACTGAAGGGGTGTGCAACACCATAGGAAGAACAATAATACCAACCAACCAGACCCCACCCCCAGAGCTCCCAGGGACTAAACCACCAATGAGTACACATGGAGGGACCCTTGACTCCAGCCACATATGCAGCAGAGGATGGCAGTGTCCAGCATCAATAGGAGGAAAATCCCTTGGTCCTGTGAAGGCTCATTTCCCCAACGTAGGGTAATGCCAGGGCATTGAGGTGGGAGTGGGTGGGTGGGAGTGGGAGCATCCTCATAGAAGCTGGGGATATTGGAGAGGGGGGAAAGGTGATAACATTTGAAATGTAAATACAAAAAATATCCAAGAAAAATAAAATTAAAAAACGAAGTGATCTATTTGTCTATATAGCATCACTATAAGACAGTTCATCTTCGTAGATATGCAGAGATCTGCTTTAAAGGGTGGGATAATACCTAGTGATTGTTATATATGTTTAACAATAACAGGAAAAGCATATTAATAGCAGAAATCTTCCCTAAAATAAATTATCTTAGGTTCTTGTTTGTATGAGCAAATCTGTTGTGGATTAATCTGAAGCAGACCATCTTAAGAAGATCACCTAGTAGTTATTAGCTTGTCCTATTATCCGATTGTCCTGGAACTCACTCTGTAGATGAGGCTGGCCTCTACTTCACAGAGATCTGCCTGTATCTGCCTCTAGTTATGCACCACTAATAAAAATCAGAGGCTCCTCCACATTGGTGTTGAAGCTTCCACCCGTGGCCCTGACCAGGGCAAACATAGAATTCTGAAGACCGGAGGTTAGCTCGGTAGAACTGCCTCGAGCACCCGAACGTACCTCCTATTCCACTTGGGATGCATTGCCTTTCGTCTGGTGGTTTGGAAAGATCAGTATGATCAGGGAGATCCCAGGTGAATGATCCAGTTGCCAATTTACAAATATCTGGCGTCAGGTCCGGCCACCAGGTCCATGGAGGGTGTACTGCAGTGATTGACCAGTGTTCCCCTCCTCATTGATCAGCTCCCAGATCTGTTGTATCGGGGGATGGGGATTGCTGTCCTGACTCACAATCATGCCTTAGAGGGTTATGAGTCTTTTCCAAGATCCACTCATTTTGACTAGCCTCAGGAGGAGCCCTTTTTACCTGTGAAGTGTGGACCCAAGCGGGGGTTCCTTCTACCTTGATGGCAGTTGGGGTTGTTAACAGGTAGGGTCCCTTCCACCGCGGCTCAAGGTTTCCAGCTCGGTGTCTTCATACCAAGACGGCGTCTCCAACCTCGAAATGATGAGGAACAGAGGGGTCCCCAGCGGCGTAAGTGTCCTTTAGCTGTTCCCAAATTTCTTGCCTGACCGCCTCTAGAGCTTTCAAACAGGCTAAAAGAAGGGTAGAAGGCACAAAACTGTCATCAGGACACGCCAAGCTTTTTAGGGTTTCGAACAGAGGCGGTGGTGTGCCAAACAGTATCTCAAAAGGTGTCAGCCCTAACGGTCCAGGCGTTAGGAACAAGGCAAGGGAGAAAAGGGCTGTCCAATCACCCCTGCCGGTCTCTAAGGTCAATTTAGCTAAGGTCTCTTTTATAGTTCTATTCATTCTTTCTACCTGTCCTGAGCTCTGGGGTCTGTAAGCATAATACAATTTCCAATTTATCCCCAATTGTCTGGCCAGTCCCTGACTTACCTAGGCAATGAAGGCAGGGCCATTGTCTGACCCAATTACCTTAGGTATCCCAAATTGGGGAAGAATTTCTTCAAGAATCTTCTTGACCACTACATTAGCAGTTTCCTTCTTGGTGGGGAATGCCTCGACCCACCCCGAGAAGGTGTCTAAGAAAACTAAAAGGTATTTATTACCATACCGGGCTGGTTTGACTTCAGTGAAATTGACCTCCCAATAGGTTCCTGGTTGATCTCCTAGCAAGCGCTTTCCTGTGCAGTGCTTACTGGTCCTGGCACTAGTGAGGGCACAAGCCCGGCAGCTTCTTACCAGATCTTCTGCTGTTTTCTGCAGTTTAGGGATGTAATAAGGGAACTTTTTGACCAGTTCTACTATTTTTCTGGGTCCTAGGTGGGTAAGGCGGTGTATATTAGTCAGGTACTCCAACCCCTCTTCTTCTGTGAGGATTTTTTTTTGGGAATCTCCCCCTCCTGTTGGGGCACAACTCTAGCCACTAGAGTCATTGGCCCTTGTGTCGCCTCTTTGACCATTTGGTCAGCCATCTGGTTCCCTCTCTCGATGGGACCGGTCCCCTTTTGATGCCCAGGGCAATGAACAATTGCCACTCTGCGGGGCAAATGGATAGCCTCTAAGAGGCTGAGAATCTCTTCTTTGTTCTTGATGTCCTTGCCCTCTAATGTTAGCAGTCCCCGCTGTCTGTAAATCGCCCCGTGGACATGAGCTGTAGCAAACGCATACCGGCTATCAGCATATATGTTGATAGTCTTCCCTTCTGCCAGCCTTAGAGCTTGAGTCAAGGCAATAAGCTCTGCTTTTTGGGCTAACATCCCTTCTGGTAAACTGCTGGCCCAGACGATAGATTTTCCGTCCACTACCGCTGCCCCAGCTCTTCGCTTACCTTCTACCTGCTTCCATCTGTGAACCAGGTTGCACCCCAGGCCATGGTCGGACAGTTAAGTCTGACCGGGTTCCTGTTTCCTCAGCCAGTATCTCTTCACATTGATGTACGGGGATTTCGCCAGCCTCAGGTAGTAAGGTAGCAGGGTTAAGGATGGTGGGTGGAGTGAAAGTTACCCGTTCTGTCAGCAACAAGCTCTGGTAGTGGGTCATCCGGGCGTCATCCAACGATCTGGTGGTTGTCTAATAATGCTCTCGAGGGCGTGGGGGGCCATTACTGTTACACTCTGGCCCAAGGTTAGCTTATTGGCGTCTTTCACCACTTCCGCCGCCGTAGCTGCAATCGCTCTCAGGCAGGAAGGCCACCCACTGGCCACAGGACCAAGTTTCTTTGACAAATAAACCACAGGCCATTTCCAGGGTCCTAAAGCTTGGGTGAGGACCCCTCTGGCAATCCCCTTCCGTTCATCGATGTACAAGATGAAAGGCTTTTCCAAATCAGGCAACGCCAGGGCAGGGGCTTGCAGCAGTGCCTTTTTGAGAGTCTCAAAAGCCAATTGGTGTTCCCTGGTCCAAATGAACTTCCCTCTTTCTTTTGTTAGAGGGTATAATGGGGCTGCCAGGGTGGCAAACCCAGGAATCCAAAGTCTGCAAAATCCCGCGGTCCCCAGAAATTCTCTTACCTGGCAAGGGGTGGTTGGGTTTAGGATCTGCGTCACTGTTCGATTTCTGGCTTCTGTGAGCCATCGTTGCCCATCTCTCAGGGTGTATCCCAAACACGTTACTTCAGTCCGGCATAATTGTGCCTTTTTGGCAGAAACCCGATACCCCAACTCACCTAATTCGGCCAGGATTTTCCGGGTCCCGAGTTCGCATTCCTCGAGGGTCTCTGCCGTCAGTAGAAGATCATCTACGTATTGAAGCAGGGTCACCTGGGGATTATTAGCTCGGAAGAAGACCAGGACCCGATGTAGTGCTTTGTCGAATAGGGTGGGGGAGTTCTTGAACCCCTGCGGCAATCTTGTCCACGTGAGCTGTCCAGTTTTTCCGATTTCGGTGTCTTGCCATTCAAAAGCAAACAGGGATTGGCTGTTCGGGTGCAATCTCAGACAGAAGAAAGCGTCTTTGAGATCTAGAACTGTATACCATATTCGTTTAGGTGGTAGTGTGCTAAGTAAGTTGTAGGGGTTAGGCATCGTAGGGTGGATGTCTTGTACTTGTTTATTGACTTCTCTAAGGTCCTGAGCTAGGTGATAATCGTTGGTCCCTTGCTTTTTTACTGGCAATAAGTGGGTGTTCCATGAAGACTTGCAAGGGACTAAGATTCCCTGTGGTAACAGTCTTTCGATGTGGGGGCATATGCCCTCTCTTGCCTCTTTGTTCATGGGGTACTGTCGGACCCCAATGGGTGTGGCTCCAGACTTGAGTTCAATTACTATTGGAGGGGCCCGTCTAGCCATCCCCATTCCCCCTATTTCAGCCCAGGTCTGACAAAACTGAATTAACCAATCTCGTAATTCTTCTGGGGGCTTTTTTTATCTCTTGGTGGAGCTGATACTCTTCTTCTAACTGTAGGGACATCACTAGGGTTCGGGGTGCCTTCGTCCCCCTGGACAACTCTGGTCCGGGGGGGCAAATGTTATTTGGGCCTTTAGCTTGGTTAGCAAGTCTCTGCTCAGTAAGGGCGTAGGGCACTCTGGAATTACTAAAAATGAGTGGGATACTTGATTTCTCCCGATGTCTAGAGTCTGGAAAGAGGTCCAAGGATATTGTTACTGCCCTGTCGCCCCAATCACCAATGTCTTTTTATCTCTCACCTTTCCCACAGGTTTATTGAGTACCGAGTATTCCACTCCTGTGTCAACAAGGGAATCTATGGGGGTCCCCTCCACTCTTAGATTAGGGGAGGGGGACCCGCCGAGCCCCATCTCCCCTAATCTTCATAAAATTTTAAGGGCATCACCTTTGTTTCTCTCTTCTTGGGGCGCTCTTGGGCCCAATGGCCTTTTTCCTTGCAATAGGCACATTGTTTTTTTTTTTTTTTCTAGGGGTAGTCTATCTTCTCTGGGTCTCCTTGGTCCCTGCCTTCTGTCGTCGCCCAAGTTCCCTGTCTGTCTGAGCCTGCCTGTTCCCTGACGTCTTCCTTCTCCTACTACTGCGGCCAGTATCCTCGTCAGATTCTTCTCCTGCCTCCTTTCTTTTCTTTCCTCATCCTCAGTTCTCTCTCTCTTCTCTCTTTCTTGCTTCTCTTCCTCTGTCTCTCTCTTATGATAAACTTTCTCAGCCTCTTTTACTACATCCCTGATGGTATAATCTTGCAGTCCCTCAATGCACTGTAGTTTCTTTCTAATATCAGGTGCTGACTGTCCAATGAAGGCCACAATTACGGAGGCTTGTTGTCCTTCCGACATAGGGTCAAAAGGGGTATATCTCCAGTAAGCTTCCACGAGCCTCTCTAGAAACACTGAGGGAGGCTCAGTCGCTCCCTGCATAATTTCTCTTACCTTCGCCAAATTGGTGGGCCTCCTTGCGGCCCCCCTGAGACCTGCCACTAGAGCCCGGCGGTATGTGGACAGCCGTTCCGTTCCCTACCTTCCGCCGTGTTGTAGTCCCACGAGGATGAGTCAAGGGAAATCCCGAATCTATCTCATCTGGGCCTGGGCAGGGTGTCCAGCATCATCTCGGATATTCTTGCAGGCCTCGAGGAGAATTCTTTCCCTCTCCTCAGTGGTGAATAAAACCTGCAAAAGTTGCCGGCAGTGATCCCACGTGGGTTGGTGGGAGAACATCAGGGACTCTATCAGACCTGTAAGTCCCGTTGGGTTTTCTGAAAAAGGTGGGTGGTTAATTTTCCAATTATAGAGGTCGAAGGATGAGAAAGGCCAATACTGTAATGGTTGTAACTCATGTGGGCTTGTCCGTGCTGGTCCGACGGCCCTAAGGGGCAGGCCATGGTGGAATCGGGCCCCTCTGGGGTGGCTCCCCGGTGGCTCCTAGTACCTGCCGAGGGTCCAACCAGGGTTGGGGTTGGGGCTGCCGGTTGTGGGGGTTCTGGGATATGGTGGGGGCAGTGGCGTAGGCCATTCAGGAGGTTCTTTAATTTCAGGATATATTTTAGGGACCGGCTTTGGTGGGGCACTGGGCTCACCTCCTTCAGTTTGCTGTAAATTTCAATTTTTCTTCCGCAGTGCCTTCCTGTACAACCAGGACTCGGGAGCTTGGTGGGCGAGGTGGGATGAAGGGTTTGACCCACCGGGGTGGGTAGTGGACTAAGTCTTCCCACACGGTTGGTCTGGATGCGATCCCAGTCCTTCCTGAAAATAACTGCTCTGACAGCTCTAATGGTAGGTAAATCAAAAGTTCCCTCAGGCGGCCAACTTACACCAAAAGTCGACCATTCTGAGGCACAAAGAGTCTGCCAGGGATTCTTCTTAATTTTTACTGATAGGTTATGTCTTCTTGCCCTAGCGTCCATCCAATGGTCCCAAGTCAAAGACAAAGCGGTCGTCATGGTTTGTCCCATTTCAAACACCACAGAATACAGAAACAACACAAAAACACAAGGCACTATCACGTAGACACACTCGTCCGTGCTTGGACTTGTACAGCCAGCCGAACGCTAGTTCCGATGGGGCAGGCTTCCGTACCTTCCCTTGTAGAAGGAGCACTCCGTCTCCTTCATTCCAGGGAAAAAAAGCAGTCAGGCTGTCCTGACTCCCCTTCACCCTCAGGGCGTACCCCAGGGTTGCAGCCTGCGGCCCTAGCATGTCTGCCTCTGCATCAGCTAGGTCCTTACGGCCCACAGTGGTGGCTGCCAGAAACTGAAACCGAAACACAAAATTAGCGGCTCTACACACAAACACACGAAATGCACACAGACCTACCTCCAAGGGATCGTTTGGGGTCCTGGGTAGTCACACAGATCCCGGACTAGCCCCCCAAATGAAAGAGCCCCAAAGGGAGGCCCCCCCTCAAGTCTTGAGTCAGCTGCACACCGAAAGACACACAGATGACTGTCTTGCTGTAAATACACGAGGCAGTTTAATTTGGCGGAGCGCTCCGGGCCAACGCAGGAGACAGAGGAGTCAACCCTGAAGCCTAGAAACTTAGGGTCTATATAGGCAAAGGTTGGGGCAGGGGGAAACAGGGGCTCCTAGCGAGGCAACGGAGGATCTGCTTATTGCACAGGCACGAAGCAAATCCGGGGGAAAGATCAGGCTTTGATCTCCAGAGAACAGTCCTTTGATCTCCTATTCTCAGGGTGGGTGTTTATCTGAGTTGACAAAACATCTGGTAAAACTCCAACCTTGGCTTCCTGGAACATTATCTATAGAACACGATGAGGGCTAAAACAAACATCAAAAGGTGGGGTTAAGGGTCTGGGCTCATTACTCACTTGGACATGTCCGGGGGATGTCTCTCTCAGGAATTGTCATGTTTGCCATTATGCATCCTCCCTATCTCTGATGGTCTGCCGGTCCCTGGGAATCTCTCCTCCTTTTCCCAGCCCATCTGGCACCCTGGGGTCTAGGGTTAATGAGTCAGCCTGCCTGCCTGCATTTTTAACTGTTTGTGCTCATGAGTCAGACTCTGTTGCCATAAGTTTTAAACTACTCTTTAAGATCTTCTCTTTCAGCTTGGCTTTCGTCTTTTAACAAAACCAACCTGTGACATTCAGATTTTTAGAGTCTTCTCTTCCTCCTCCAAGAGGCCACTGCCCGTTCATGTCTACTTACTCCACAGCTGGGGGCCAAGGTCCCATCCATACAGGTACACAGGTTGGGCTGGGAGCAGAAACCATTGCTGCAGGCGTGCCTGCACGCAGCAGGAAAGACTGTATACAGCATCAAGATCAGCACCCAGGGCCTTTGCGATGGCTCACTGGGAAGAGGAACCTGCTGCATGAACCTGATGACTTGACCTTAATTCTCAGAACTTATGTAAAGGTGGGAGAAGAGAACTGACTCCAGAAAATTGTCCTCTGACTTCCATGTGTGTCATGACACGTGTGCCTCCACACACTCAACATGCACACACAAAACAATAGCTAACTCCTACCCAGCAGTGGTAGTGCACATATATCAACCCAGCACTTGGGAGGGATGCATCAGGAAGGATGGGTGGGTGGGTGGGGGTTTAAGGAAAGGGTAGAAGGACAGACAGAAAGGGATGAAGGTGTGAAGGAAGTGAGAGAAGGGAAAGACTCAAGTCATATATAATTCTCAAGCCAATGATGGCCAGGCTGGCAGAAGGCCCAAGGTGGGGCTGGTGCTCCCTAGCCACAGTCCTGTTCATACTCCATATACATGGGACACTGTCTATGGCTCTATCTACTGTGGAGCTGGAGTAACCTACAGTTCCAGGAGAGATGATCTGGGCATGAGAGTTGAGCTGTGGGGCACAGAGGCTGGAATGATGGCATTCAGAGTCTGGAGACAGAGATGCTTGGGTTGGGGAAGAGGGTGCGAAGTTAACACAAAGACAGTGTGAGGTACCTGAAGAAACCTAGAGGCCGGGAAGAAGACAGGAGAGCGAGATGGAAATGGTAATATGGGGTGACAAAAGAAATGAATGCAAGGTGGGTAAGATGATTCAGACGGTAAAGCACTTGCTTCCAAGCCTGATGACTTTTTGATCCCCAAGACCTATGAGGTAGGAGAGAAGAGATCACTGGAAATTGCCTTCTGATCTCCACAGGTACACCACAACATGCTCCACCTATTCAACAAAGTGAATAAAAAAAACTTTTAAAAGAGAGAAACAAATGCAGCACGTCATCCTGGAGTCGAAGGACAAAAGCGTGGGTCGCTAGTGCAGCTCGCCCAGCAGCCTCAACCTAAGTTCCAATTCCATATATGGTCAGTGTTGGGATTGCTGAGAGGTGGCTGGGAGGACCCCCAAGTGTCCCCTGCCTGTATTCTCCATTTTCATGCGTCAATACTCATGAACAATACATCAACTCCTGCTAGGTATGGCTCTTCAGCCAGAGCAGCAGTAGGCACAAAAGTGGGAACCACATACATAGGGCCTTTGGGAGAAAGAGTGTGGTGTAGCCACCTGTCCCTTCACCCTAGGACAGCCGTTCCCTGCTCATACCCCAGGTGTCTTTCAGTATCCCAGGTATCACACATCACTGTAAAAGGATGGCAGGCCTGCCTCATCTCACACAACCTGGACTTGCAGGTTCCAGGATCCCATCCCGGTGGCCTTGGCCATTTCCCATGCAATATAGAACCATCCAGGCCAGCAGAATTCGAGATGGAGGGCCCCAGGCTGTGTGAAAGACTCCAGATTCTCTCCTTAACCAACATGGGCCTTCCAGAGTCTTGACATGTCTTTGGTGGGGTGGGGTGGGGCAAGCAGAGTCAACTCCAGGTTGAACTGTATGGCAAAGGGGTGCCCCATAGGATGAAAAGCAGTGGGGAGGCCACCTGGAAAGACACTGGTTCTAGCTCTGGAGAACAGGTAAGTGACCAGGGAAAGCTTCTTGAGAGAGGCATGATTTTTTTTTTTTAGTGTGTTTGTATATGTGCATGCATGTCTACCTCATAACATGCATATGTGCATGTGTAGGTCACAAGTCATTCTCATCACCCTGTTTTGTTTTGAGATAGGGCTTCTTGCTGTACTCAACTCATCAAGTAGGCTAGGCTAGCTGGTGAATGAATGGGCCCCAGGATCCTTCTATCTTGTCATGCTCAGTGGCATCATTTTTAAGTGGGTCCATTTTTAAGTGAACTCCATGTTGGTGCTGGGAATTGATCCTAAGCTCTCTGGAAGATTGATGAATGCTTGAAACTAACATTGAGACATACACTATAGCACTGTGGTACATGGTCTTTATCCTGGCACTGGGGAGGAGACAGGCAGATCTCTGTCTCACTGGCTAGCCAGTCTAGACTACTTGTCAAATCTCACATCAGATCCTGTCTCAGGAATCAAAGGCCTGAGGCACAGTACCTGAGCTTGACCTGTGGCCTCTAAATGTATGGGTATGTGTGTGTACCCACACATGCATGCACACACACCTACACATCCTACACTTAAATAAATGGGTGAGTATAAGTTGGCAGCTGGGTATTTGACATTTGTATCTCGTTCACCTGTGGGTAAAGCAAGACTATCACATGGTTAGTATCACATGGTTAGTAAAAGGATACAAAGTCTACCCATCCACCCATCTCCAAAGATGGCTGGCTCTTTACTTAGGCAGGAAGGATGAGTGGGGCAAGGGTAGATTGGTGACAAAGCTCAGCCCAGTAAAGGCATTTGAGAACTTGAGTTTGATCCACCTGGACCCACACAGTGAAGAGAGCCAACCCCCACAAATTGTTCTCTGACCTCTACACATGCTTTCCCTGCTCCCACACAAACTGAGTACATTTCTAAAATGTGATAAAAATCGTGTGTTATATTTCTTCTGCAGAAAGCTTGGATGGACCGTAGAGACAGTAGCTCAGTTGGCAGAGGGCTTTCCCAGCATTTATGAAAGCTGAGTTTCATCCCCTGGGGCCAGCTCTGCAGAAACCTCACATGGTGGTACGTATACGTGTCATACAGGAAAATACAGGCAAAAAGATAGTGAGTTCAAAGCCTTCTGGACTAGAAAGTAACACCCTGTCTCAAAAACAGGTTGGAGAGTGAGAATTGGACCATGAGGTGAAGTGAGAGTCTGATGAAATGTTACTAAACTGTTGTTTGAGTAGTGTTTCTCAGTCTTCCTAATGTATTAACTGTGATAACCCTTTAATACAGGTGACCTCAACTATAAAATTATTTTTGTTGCTACTTTTTAACTGTAATTTTGCTACTGTTAAGAATCATGATGGGAGTAGAAGTTTGCCAAGGGCTGAGAATTGCTGATTTAGTGTATAGCACTGGCAGGGAGGGGAAGGGGATGCTTGTCGTGCTTCCAAGTCGATGTGATGATCTACATGGCCGGTGCTCTTTGCTCTTGGAAGTTTCAGCTCTCACCATCACCCCCCCCCCCCCCCCCCCCCGCCACCGCCACCTCCCGCCCCTCTCCTGGGAGCGGAAGCGGGCACGCAGAGACTGAGACACAGCAGAGACCAGACCTCATTGGACCGTCCCATGCTCTCCAGCTCCTAAAGCTAGTCCCCCAAGGTTTGTTGAGTCAATGAATTGCCTCAAAGGAACTTGGATAGGAAGATCCATGCTTCCTCACCTTCCTGTCATTTAAGACACTACCTGTGAGAGAATTAGGAATTCTAGGAAGGAGACACCCCTGAGAGTATGCTTGCGACTATCTCTAGCCACCAAAGCTACAGAACCTCTTTGGACCCTCAGAGTGGTCCTCTGCCTTCACCTACGGACCAGAAACTGGAAGCCCTTGTTATTTATCCCGTAGATAAATGTTTTCTCTGAGCATGCCCAATAGATTGTGGAGAATGAAAGGGGCTGGGCCAGGGGCTGCATGGCTGCAGACAAAGGAATGCTCTGCTCCATCTGGTCAGGCGCCCTCTGGCCACTTGTGGACCTCCCCTCTTCCGCATTCTGGTGGTCATCCCTTCTCAAACCCGCGCCCTTCCTACCTGCAGGGTCTGCACGAAAAGGCAGGAAACAAGATTCAGGAGCTTGGGGCCCCCTGGAGCATCAAGTGAAAGCCTGAGAGGGCTGAGCTCCAAATTGAAGGCAGGAGGAGTTTGGGGGAGGTTGTTGTTGCATCTCTGAGCCTGGGCAGGGAGAATGAAGCCAGGAAAGGCTTGAAGCTGGCTCGCAACCGCAAGGAGTTGCAAAGACAGGAATTCGAGCCTTTTGGGGGCTCTTTCTTCGTGGGGCAAGGAGAATTCCGAGAATGGCATTGGAAATTCACCTTTGTCTTAGAGTTCCCTAGAGGATTAGGAATACAACAGGTGTGTGTGTGTGTGTGTGTGTGTGTGTGTGTGTGTGTGTGTGTGTGTGTGTTACATATATTGAGGGCTTATGGGCTGTGGTCCAGCTAGTTCAATAAGTCCAAAGTTCAAGAATCCAGTAGTTGTTGAGCCCACAAGGCTGGATACTTCAGCTGGTCTTCTGTATAAGGCCAGAATCCTGAAGGAGTAGGTTCTAATGCCAGTGGAGAGATGCACTTGACAGCAGCAAAGAGTTGCCTTGTTCCATGTACTCTGCATAGGCTGTCTCCAGAAGTGTGGGCCAGACTTAAGGCATATTTTCTCACCTCAAAAGATCTGAATTAAAATGGGTCTTTCCACTTCAAATCTCTCAGAGTCCTCTAGTTTTATGTGTGTACTCATGAGTGTGCTGACTAGAGAGATAGCTTCAGGTTTATCCTCCTGGACATCATTTGCTTCCTTTGAGACAAAATAAAGGGTTTAGCATAGAGAAGATGTAGAACCCAGCATTTCAGCTCTATTCCTGGAGATTGAATTTAGAGTCACACATACTAAACCAGTGCTCCACAGATGAGCCTGTTTCTAACCCTTCATGGGGGAGGGGTGGGTTAGGCCCCTCCTCCTTGTGGCTGGACTGCATCCCGCACACTGTAGAGAGATCTCTCCCTTTGAAAATTTGGCAAATTCTCAACCACTGTGGGAACATTCCACCACCAATAATCCTGAATATGGGGCCTTTTTTTTTTTTTTTTTTTTTTTTTTTTTCCCGGAGCTGAGGACCGAACCCAGGGCCTTGCGCTTGCTAGGCAAGCACTCTACCACTGAGTTAAATCCCCAACCCCCTGAATATGGGGTCTTGACAGAAGCTGTTTCTTGGATCTAAAATTGTTAACTCCATCCAGCAAAATTGTCTTAATCTGCCCCCACCTCCAGACATTAGCTTCCTCTGTTTAATTCCCCAAACTAAATGTGCTGTCCATGAATCATCATAGAACTTCTAAAATATTGAAAATAAATACGGCATAATAACTTGAAGTGGTGCCAGGTGGTGGTGGCATTCGCCTTTAATCTCAGGGCAGTCATATCTCTGAGATGGAGGCCATCTTGGTCTACAGAGTGAGTTCCAAAACAGCCAGGGCTACATGAAGAAACCCTGTCCTAAAAAACAAAACAAAACAAAACAAATAAACACCCCCCCAAACAATGTAAAATAAAATGAAACAAACAAACAAACAAAAAAACTGATTTAAAGTGTTGTGTGCTTTTACCTTGACAGGCTTGAAGATAAGACTTTAGTGTATCATATCATTTTATTTCCGTTAAACCCTTTTTTCCCCACTACATTGCCTTTAGACATGCTGTTTATCACAGTAATGCAGCAAACCAAACCAGGACAGGTTCCGTGTGTGTGTGTGTGTGTGTGTGTGTGTGTGTGTGTGTGTGTGTGTGTGTTTATGTGCGTGTGCACGCGCGCTCGTGTGCTGCTCAGAGGGCAACCTCAAGTGTCATTCCTCAGGAGTCATCATCTCATTTTGAGAGAGGATTTCTTACTGGACCAGAGCTGGCCAATTAGACTGGGTTGACTGAATGATTAGCCCCAGAAATCTTTCATCACCCGCTCTCCATCTGGAATGACAAGCATGTGCCACTGTGCCTGGCTTTTAAAAACAGGGACTCTAAGGATTATACTTAGATTCTCATGCTTGCAGTATAAGCACTTTACCAATGGAGCCATCTCCCCAGCCAATTCGTCTTGACTTCTCTTTTCCTATTATTGTTTCTGATCTGCACCAAGTCCTGCTGAAATTCATCTTATCTTTGACATCCCACTGCTACCTTGTGCCTGCTATTACCTTATACTTTTTGTCTGCTTAATTTTCTTTTTGAGGAAGGGTCTTGGTATGTGACCCAGGCTAGCCTTAAACTGCTTCAGCCTTGTGAATGTCAGGATTGAAGACATGGACCACCATGTCTGGATCTTTTGTCTCATACATTCATACACATTGTCCTTTGTCACCAAACATTAGCCTCCCTACTGAGATGCTTTTAGCCTTGCAAGCGCCAAGAGAACAGACATGTACCACAATGCCTGACTTAAGCTTTTGTTCTTTATAAATTATCTGGTTTCTGGTACTTGAGTGTCTTCTAGAAGTCAACATAGGTCAAGTATTGCTTAATTTTTTGGTTGCACATATTTCTTTGTTTTATGTTTGTGTGAGGTGCACATTTATTGTGACATGAGTGTAGATTACACACAGTTTATAGTTCCTGGGCTTCAGAGCCAGGTGGTCAGATCAGGTATGTAGGATCAGATCTTGGTAGCGATGTCAATGACCCCCATCTTATTTTCTGAGAAAAGTCTTCTCAGTGAACCTTCATCTTATTGTTTTTGTCTAGACTGGCTGGCCAACAAGCATCAGATGTTTGCCTGTCTTGTCCCCTACCCCATTCTACCCAACCCTGGGTTTACATGTGTGCAATATCATCTCTAACTTCTATGTGGGTGCTGGTGATCAAAACTTAGGTCCTTATCCTTGTGTAGCAAGCACTTTACTCTCTGAGCAATCGCTAAGGAGTCTTTGTTCTCTGACATTTGCTTGTTTGAGACAGGGTCTCATAGAGCCTATGCTAGTCTCCTACTCACTGTTTTAGGCAGGGTTCTCTAAAGAAACAGAACTATAGAATGAGTACAGTGTGTGTGTGTGTATGTGTGTGTGTGTGTGTGTGTATGTCTGTGTATATGTGTGTATATGTATGTGTATGATGTGTATGTATGTGTATGCATGAGTATATGTGTATGTATGCAGGTGTATATGTGTATGTGTGTGTATGTGTACATATGTGTGTGTGTATATGTGCCAGCAGGGGTACATGCACGTGTGTGGTTTATTAGAGTGGTTTACAGGCTATGGCCTGGGTCATCCAACAATGGCTGTCTCACAAAGAAAAGTTTGGGAATCGGGTAGTCATTTAGTCCGCCAGGCTGGGTGTCTCAGCAGTCTCAATCTGGTGCTGGAGAGAAGATCCCAGAGAGCTGCCGGTCTTCAGTCTACATTGGAACCCAACAAGATTGATTCTGATACTAGAAAGGGTAGGTGAACTTGCCAGCAAGAGTGAAGATAAGCAGGCAAAAAGCAAAAGTTTCCTTCTTCCATGGTCTTTTTTTATACAGATTTTTAGTGAATATATTTGCCCTCTTCCCTTTCCTCCTTACACCCGTCCCATGTAACCCCCTTTCCTCTCATTCAAATTCACAGCCTCTTCCTCTTTAATTGTTGGCACATATGTATATGTGAATATACATATTCTTAAATATAGAACTTGCTTGTGGGACTGTGAGAGGTTGCCTCATCCCCAGTTGAGCTAAGGCTAGAAGCCCCAGAGACCCTGAAGGGACAGTAGGAGCTTTGTCTGCTCCTGGGCACCAGACCCCTGTCACTAGGCACACCCCAAGCCCATAGATTTGGCCATCAGTCACATAAGGGCAACACCCCAAACCCTCCACATGTAGATGAGGAAAAGAGATGTGAGGTATGGTCTCCATTCTAATGAGGTACCTAGAGGCCTGGGGAGGGGGGGTTAGCCAATAAGCTTTCCTTTCCAGACATTCCTCCTTCCAAAAGTATTTAATCTCAGGCCCATCCTGAGAAATGGGATATGGTTTTACACATCTACTTCCCATTATGGCAACAAATGGTCTGGAACCCCAGACTGCCTCTTTACATCGGGATCTGCTGTGGGGAGACACAGGGAAGGCTTTTGCCTACAGGGCTGCCATCTAGTCTCCAGTAGAAGGCTTCCCTGTGCTCTTCCAGCCAAGACTACCACCAAACCCAACCCTGCAGTGGTCAAGCCAAGGACTGTCCCCATGGGACCAGTCTGAGCTCTTTCCCCATCCCCAGGGTAGATCTAGATCCAGACTGTAGGCCCAGATTTCATTCTCAGCTCTTCTGCAACTTCCAGTGGTGACTGGATGTCCAAGAGCCCGGGAACTCCATAGCCCTTGCCTCTTCACAGTCTCGGGGACCCCCAAACCAGCTCTAACAGTCTCACATCTCAGACTGCACTTTTTCCTTCCCCTGAGCAGTGTTCTGGGGCTTCCCTATGACCCAACATTCTCCCAGTGACATCATGGGGGTAAAAACAGTTAAACTCCTCGCATCCTCACCAAGTGGCAAAGCCCTGTGGTGGAATGGACAGGGCGCCCACAACCCTACACCTGCTCATTCTGTAGGTTATTTGTATGTCTTAAGGACTGACCTTTCGGGATCGTATAACCAACTGGTATGCTTCCGCTACCAGAACAAGTGGCCTAGATTTAGCATGGGTCTTCCCAACTGAAACTTCCCAACAGTTTCCAGTTAAGAAAGTCCCTCACAGATGTGCCCAGTTGTTTGGGATTTGATTCCAGATGTAGACAAGTTGATAACCAAGATTGGCCTATGGACCTGAGAATGACTTTAATTTCTAATCTTCCTGCTTCACCCCCCCCAAAATGTTGGAATTCCAGATGTCTAATATCATACGCCCTTTGACATCAAATGTTTTCACGTTCTCCTTGTTCTCACAATGGTGTTGTTACCTGTTGTCATGATGTCACACCACTGAGATCTGCCTTTTATAACTTCCTGTGTCACCCTCATTGAACCCAGCCCATTTTTTTTATACATCTCTATACCCCATCCTTTGATTTTTCTGTGCATCGCCAGAGGCCCCTTTTGGTGACAGGACAGGCTGCAAAGCGAGTAAAAGGATCTTTAACTCTGTGTGAGTTTGAGCTGAGGATCTGGAGAGAACAGGTAGAAAGTACTCAAAAGTCTAAGGCTGGGGTTGGGGACAGGATCGTCTGACTGACTGTTTAAGCTGAAGTGGAGACAGTTTGCAGACTCTTGTGTCCCTGGCTTAGACCCTTACACTGTGGCAACAACAGACCCCCCCAAAACTGGAATTCCCCTGGGAAGGTCATGCTTGGAGTAGAGAAAAGCCTAAAGCCAGGGCCAGAGCAGAGACTTTTGACTGGCAAGACATTTACAATTTCTAAACCTACTTACAGAAGGGACACGGATAGGTAGACAGGACGACACCTTGATGGGAGACTGCTTAGGCATGAATAGCCTTGGCCTCTACTTAAACATTAACCTCTTGAGAATTCCAGAGATGGACTTTGGGAGGGATGGGGCTCATTATATCTCTTCATCTGTCTTCCCAATGTGGTCAACATTAAATAAATCTCCCCCCTTTTTCTTTTAATTTGGCCCTTTAATTTCCTTTTAATTTTAATTGGCCTATCTAGGAACTGACTATCTTAGGACTCAAGCTGTGCCTCTAAGTCCAATGATATGGAGGGTGGGGGAGGGGCAGATACTTACAGTTGAGTTTATAGAGTATGCTTGGCCTACTGGGGTGGGTGGCTAGGGACAGAGCTTTCTTTGTCTGCACTCAGGGAGCAGCTGGTGGCAGGGAAGCTGGGGCACATGACTGGACAAGTTTGGCCGGATGCCTGGGAATGAGTATGAGGGAGGACCTGGGAAAGACTAGGAGGATGGTGAAACTGAGGCTCTAAGATATTCCAGACATCAGAAGACGACTGAGGACTGGAAGCAAGGACACACACTGGAACTCTTTCTCCGTATGTCCTCCTGATATTCCTGGGTCAGGAGCTTGGGCACATGGCTCAGTCTGTGTCTTTGTTACTGTTTTAGTTTCTTTTGTGTGTGGGTCTGTGATAAAATACCATGACCAAAGGCAACATTCGAGCAGGCTAGATGTCCGTAAAAGTGGGGAGAGCAAGGCAGCAGAAAGTTGGAATATCACATCTCCACAGCACACAGGAAACAGGAAATAAGACCTTGAAGTGGGTCAAGGCTAAGTCCCAAAGCCTGATTTCAGTGACTTAATCCGATTCCTTCATGTGCTTAACCCTTCAGTGAGACTCCATGTCCTAAAGGTTGTATAAATTTCCAAACAGGGCCATCAGTGGAGGACCAAGTATTCAAATATGGGAACCTATGGTGGCACTTCTTATGCCCAAAAATAGATTCAGGGAGAAATGATTTGTTTTGGCCTACTGTTCCAGAAAGGTACAGTCCATTGCCATGAGGGAAAACAGGGGAAAGTGGACAGTAAAAGCTTCCTTACCAGTGGCTAGCCTACTGAAGAAAATATCTTTACTTCCCTAACAACCATGAACTATCTGCTTATAGATCTTTAGGGAGGGGCAGAGTCTTGTGAACTCTCCCTGATTTATATGGTAGGAGCTTGATGGTCCCGATCTTGTGTAGCTAGTCATAGATGCTGAGGGTTTAAGAGTGCAACCAAACAGGAGGTGGTAACACAAACCTTTAATCCATGCACTCAGGAGGAAGAGGTAGTCAGATCTCTAACTTTGAGGCTAGCCTGGTCTACAGAGTGAGTTCAGGACAGTTAGGGCTACACAGAGAAAACCTGTCTCAACACCCCCCCAAAAAAACATCAAAACCCAAAAACCAAACAAAGAACCTCCCCCCCCAAAAAACCAAAACAAAACAGAATGAAACAAAACAAGATTTTAAAAGGAACATGACAGATATGTTACACCCAGAAGACAAGCAAGGTGCCTCAACATCCTACCCCTTCTATTGGGTTTTACACATTCTGAGTCCTCTGTGAGAGAGTTAAGGGCTCTCAATTATGTGTTTCCTATGCTATGTTTAAAGCACTGAGGACATTATGTTGGGTGGACCACAGAGTCGTTTTCTGCAGACTATGAGGGACCAACAATCAACTGAGCTCAAGATCAATTGTAAAAAACTAAGGCCCAAGTATAGAATCGATTAAATGCAAACTGCAAAACTCAGAAGCCCAAGCCTGACAAAATGATTCTCAGACATCCTCAGTACTCAGTATTAAGTAGCACTCATTGAGTAAGACTGAGTGAATGAATCAATCTGACAGATGAGAGAAATGAGTGGCACTGGCTGGAGGAGAATGGAATAGGACAGACAGAGAAGGGCCAGGAAGCTGGGAGTGTGGGTATATCCTGGAGTCAGGAGGATCAGATAAAAAATTGGAAGCTACAGATGCCAAGTACTGCAATTCAGAGAGTCTGTCACTAGAGGGCACTCCAAGTCTTGGTCTAGATTATGTCCCTTACTTCCCCACACTTAAATTTACATGTATTTATTCGTGTGTGTGTGTGTGTGTGTGTGTGTGTGTGTGTGTGTTGTGTGTGTGTGTGTGTGTGTGTGTGTGTGTGTGTGTGTGTGTAGGTCAGAGGAAAACTTATGGAAGGCAGTTCTCTCTTTTTATGCACACCCACCCACATATCATCATGTGCTCATGTGGAGGTCAGAGGTCAGGGATGGTTCTGTTGTTTATCATGTTTGTCTTTTGTTCCTGGTGACAACACTGGTTTTTAGGTTTGGCATCTGATGCCTTTACCTGTTAAGCTATCTCATTGTCTCTCCCCCACTTCTTCACTCCCCCTTTAAAGAACCTTTTATTTATTCTTTGGCAATTTCACACACAAATATAATGCATTTGTCTAAAGTTCCCCGACACACTCCAACATGCCCCTTCTTCACAACCTCTCCCTACTTTTTTACTTCTTTTAGAAATAACCCACTGAGTACAATTAGCTGCCTGTGCGAATGTCAGCTGATCTTGGCTTGACCCTGTACAGGTCTTGTGCAAGTAACCATATATGCTAGCATTCCTTTGAGGCTCTGACCCACAGTTCCTGGCAACAGCCAGGTATACCTGACTCAGTATAAAAGGGGCTCTTTGCCCCATCCTCACTCTCTTACCCTCTTACTCCCTCTGTCCCTTCTCTCCCCATTCCCTTCCCCCCTCTCTTATGACTGACTTCTCTCTCTCTCTCTCTCTCTCTCTCTCTCTCTCTCTCTCTCTCTCCTGCCTCAACTCCCCTCCCCATGCCTTGTCTCAGGATGGGCCTGAAGAGGCACCTCTTTCTATCTCAGCATACAGATTCCTGGTTCTTTCTTCCTTTTTTTAAAAATATTTTGTTTTTTTTTCTTCTTTTTTCTATTTTTCGGAGCTGGGGACCGAACCCAGGGCCTTGCGCTTGCTAGGCAAGCGCTCTACCACTGAGCTAAATCCCCAACCCCTATATTTTGTTTTTTTAAAATTATTTATTTTATGTATATGAGTACACTGTTGCTGTCTTCAGACACACCAGAAGAGGGCACCAGATTCCATTACAGATGGGTGTGACCCATCATGTGGTTGCTGGGAATTGAACTCAGGACCTTTGCAAGAGTAGTCAGCGCACTTAACCGCTGAGCCATCTCTCCAGCCCATAATTTCATATTTTGTTTTCTAAATTATTTATTTTACCTTTTTTTCTTTTATAAAGCATAACGATACCTGCAGTGAGTTCATGAGTGCAATGACCACACCTTACTCAGAAGATAGCATTCCACAGAGCCCCCCACATCCTCTGGGTCTTCCATTGTTTCGGATACCACTTCTGCCATGTTCCCTGAGCCTTGGTGGAATTGATATAGATGTCTCATCTAGGGTTAAGCATTCAAAAGTCATTTATTCTCACCTTGACCAGTCAGGAGTCTGCATTATCTGCTGCCCTCTGCAGAAAGAGGGTAAGAGCAGGACTAATGCATATGTATATACAGAAACATTTAGAAGGCAATGTGATAACACAACCATTTTTGCGAAAGAACAGCAGTAGGCCCCTGTCCTAGGGCTTATGACCTCTGAAGTTCTGGGATTTTGACCAGCTCTGAAGGCCCAGGCATGAATTTCCTTCTATGGAGCAACAATAGGGAAATATAGAGGAGCAAACGTTTAGGACTTGTCAGCCAGCCTAGAAACCTCAATGAGCTCCAGGTCAATAAGAAATCTTTCCAAACACATAACATGAACAATTGAGAAAAACGTGTAACATTTGTTTCTGGTCCCCCCTGCCCACCATTCATACACATGCACACATACATAGGAACACACATTCATACACACGTGAACACACATATGAACACACATTCATACACATGTGCACACGCATATCACATGTGCACACACATATGAGCACACATTCATACACATGTGCACAGGCATATGAACACAAATCAACTGAAAATGAAGATGATATTTGTGTACATTGGGATAAGTACCCGAAATGTCATTTTGGGCTGTGTGAGAACCCTCCACAGGTAAATATGCTCACACAAAGCCTGAAGATCTGGATGTCATGCCTGATACCCACACAGTGGAAGGGAAGAGCTGATTCCTTCAAGCCATCTTCTGACTTTCACACAAAAGCTGTAGCATGAGCATGTAGCATGAACATACCTCCTAAATGTAATTTTAAAGTTTAAGTTGTCAACTTGTGCTCCTTCCTTCCTTCCTTCCTTCCTTCCTTCCTTCCTTCCTTCCTTTCTTCCTTTCTTCCTTCCTTCCTTCCTTCCTTCCTTCCTTCCTTCCTTCCTTCCTTCCTTTAAAAATGTGCTATCTAGAGGCCTGAGAGATGCTCTGGGGTTAAGAGCAATGGCTGCTTTTGCCACAGTTCTGAATTGGGTTCTAAACGCCCATGTTGAGAAGCTCATGATAACCGGTGATTCCATCTCTTTTTTTTCTGGCCTACTCGGCATTTCTGTGTGCACGAGTGTGTCTACACAAAAATTAAAAATAATAAAAATAAATCTAAAAGAATGATTAAAGTGTGTTTATGAGGGACTGGAAAGTCGACTTAGGGATTGAGAGCACTGCTACTTTTGCAGAGGACTAGGGTTCAACCCCCAGCACTCACATGGCAGCTCATGACTGTCTGTAACTTCAGTTCTAGGAGATATGACACCCTTTTCTAGTTTCCAAGGGCACCAGTCATACAGATGGTGTACATACATACATGCAGGCAGAATACACACACACACACACACACACACACAAATCAACCTATGCAGGCTAAAGAGATGGTTCACTGGTTATCTTAATTTGAGTTTTATTGGTATGAAAAAAACCATGACCAAGATAAGTTTTACAAAGGACAAGATTTAACTGGGATTAGCTTACAATTTCAGATGTTCAGTCCATTATCATCATGGTGGGAACCATGGCCACATGCAGGCAGACATGGTGTTCAAAGAGATGAGAGATCTACACCCAGGAAGAGATTGTCTTCTACAGGCAGAGGGTTTCATTCTACAGAAGCAGAACTTGAGCATAGGAGCCCCTAAAGACTGCCTACATAGTGACGCACTTCATCTAACAAAGCTCTGCCCACCTCCTCTAAGAAGGCTATACTTCCTAATAGTGGCATTTTCCATGGGCCAAGCATATTCAAACCACTACAGTGGTTAAGTGCCCTTCCTGGTTTTACAAAGATCCTGGGTTTGATTTCTATCACATGGTGGCTCACAAACCATCTGTAACTACAGTCTGAGGGAATCCGACATTTTCTTCTGGTCTCTGTGCACCTGATATGCATGGGGAACAACTATATACATGCAGGCAAAATACACATACGCATAAAATGAACCAGTAAACCTTTCCCAGGTTGTGGTGTTGCATGCCTTTAATTGCAGCACTTGGGAGGCAGATGAAGGCGGATCTCTGAGTTTAAGGCCAGCCTGGTGTACAAAGTGAGTTCCAGGATAGTCCCTTCATATCCTCCCTGCGCCCTTGCAATCTTCCCTTGCAAAAGAAAATAAAATAAGATAGAAAAAAATCTAGTGAAAGCGCAGTATGTCACACTGTGTCCCACAGTATAGCCTGTTGTCTACACATCTTTGCTTGCGAATGTTTGTTGCAATGAGCCATTGGTCTGTTTTGAGGCCTCTGGTTTCTGCTACTCTATACTATATCCTTACTGTGACTCCTTTCAAATATCCTGTTGTTGCCGTGTGTAATGGAGACCCCAAAGTTTAGGGTCTGCAGGACTGACCCTTTCCTGAGCTCTGGCAGATCATAGATAAGGTAGATGTTAGAGCGGGCCTTAAACTTAAAGCCCTGGGCCTGGGAGGTCAGCTCACCAGCTCTCTCTCTCTCTCCTGTACCTGCATTGTCAGGGTGAACACTCCAGCCCTACCCCAGCTAGATCACCCAATTCTGCATCCAGTGAGGGGAGAGGTCAGCTCTACCACTCTCATGACCTCTGTGCCAGCTCACTAGCCTGCCATAGGTGGTGAGGCGTCAGTGGTATAGCATCTCTCCCTTGCCAAGCCATCTCATAGTAGAGGAGGGCCCTGCCCCTCACCCCCACAGCTCTAATGTGCTGCCTAGGGGAGGCATAGGGCCTGCTCTCCCAATTACTGTAGTCAGTTTTCCTGCTCTCATGACCTCAGATGGAACTCTCCTGACTGCCACAGGCATCGAGGGTTGCAGGGGCAGGGTTTGTAAATCTTAAAAAACAAATCTAAAATTAAAAATACAGACATGTAGAAAGAGTCATGATTGCATAGATGAGCCAGATGTCCTTTTTCTATTGACATCAATACTTAGAGAAAAACATTATATAAATTTTTGTAAAAGAATTTTTTTTTTGTTTTTGAGATTCTTAAAACCAAAGAGTCTCAATCTATAGCAGAGTTGGCGCCACATCTTGGCAGCCCTCTTATCTCAAGTTCACAAATCTTGTGTCTAAGGTGCGAGAACAATTACACCTATCTTAGGAGTTAGTAGTTATGGGAAAAGTGATTCTCTCTCTCTCTCTCTCTCTCTCTCTCTCTCTCTCTCTCTCTCTCTCTCTCTCTTTTCCAAGACAGGGTCTCTGCTAGTTCTAACTTCTCTTGAACTTATTGTATAGCCTAGAATAATCTTCAAGCTGCCACACCTCCTGAGGGCACCATTACAGGTATGTGGCACCATTTCCTGCTTTCTTTTTCTGTTATTTATTTTCTGAATGTTATTTAAAGAAATGGCATTTAAAAAATTTCTCAGACCACTTTCTAGTTCACTTAAAAATTGCTTGATACTTTTCCATGATGTGGATGGACCATAATTCAGTCAAATGCCTTCATCACTAATAAACTCACACTTCATTCTCAGGTTTTATTTTCACTACCATCAAAAAGGAAAGCAAGCTCAACACGCTGCAGTAAACATTTTAATTTCTGTACTTGTTTGTAAGGATTTGTTTTGCTTTGTTTTTGTGCTACTGTGGGCTGAACCTATTACCTTGTGCATTCTAGACAGGAGGGTGCTAGGATTCTTGACAGGTACTGTATCACTGAGTTCTTCATGTTTCTTTTTAGATAGAATCTTACTAAGTTGCCCAGGCTGGCTATGAATTCAGACTCAGTGTGTGTGTGTGTGTGTGTGTGTGTGTGTGTGTGTGTGTGTGTGTGTGTGTACTCCTGAGTAGCTGGGATTCTAACTCTACAGAACCAGGACTCGTAGTAACTTTTTCTAGAGGAAAGATTTCTAACAGGGACTTCTGGGTAAGGGGTAATGTGTTTGTAATTTTAATATATATTACTAGGTTGTAGTTGCAAACAGATTCTAAAGTTTGTTCAGATACTGGCGATCAATTGGTAGAGTGCCAGAGGCCATATCTAGCATTCTTGTTCTCTCTCTTAGGATTGCTTTTATAACAGTAATAATAATAATATTTACCTATCTTGATTTTAAATTACTTTATATCGGTAGCTAGCCCACCTCTCTCAGTTCCTATGAGTTCAGAAACTGCAAATTCTGGCGTCTAGCACCTCATCATAAAGCAACGATGGATTAAATAAAGTGGCCTCTGGCCTCTGTTTTTAGTCCCACAGAATCTCAGCTCAGGCTGGGAGTTTATACAATTCCAAATTTGTTGGTGAAAGGAAGGAAAGGGAGCATTTTGGAAAGTGATTTTATTTCTAAATTCTTCTCCAAAAAGTTTCTCTTTTCCAAAAATTCTCTCTCTGCTCTTTTTGTCCTCAGCACTTCTTTATCTTTCAGAAGTTTATAACAGAGTTGTTTACATAGGTTCCCATTAAGACTGGACATTCATTGTGTGTCACTAGCTCCACAGGTTCATTGAAAGTTAAAATCCACAGTTTTTGTGACTAAGTTAACATTGAAGTTTTATACAGATAAACCCAGCTAATATTTTATCTCTGTTCTTGTACCCACAACAAATCATTAGTACCCTTTAATGACCATTGGTTAATTGTTTTACAACTTCTTGGAATGAATTCTAAGTTGGAAATACCTGTTTTCTATCTCAGAAGTAATTAACTCCTGACACTTGAAGACGGGCAGAGTTCTAACTGCAGTTTTCATGTCAGACAGGGCTTATAATAACAATTCTATTACAAAGGGCTTAATAATTATATTAATAATAATGTTAGGAATTCTTATAGGATCATCACTAAGAATTAAGAAATCACTTATTTGTCCACACAGCATCACTACAAGACAATACATCTTTGTTGATCTGCAGAAATCTGCCCAATATGGTGGGATAATACCTAGTGATTGTTTTATATTTACATATATAACACATATATGCATATGTATGTATCTCTCTATCTCTATATCATCTATATCTAACAGGAAAAGCATATTAATAGCAGGAATCCTTCCTAAAGGATCCCTTGTTTAGAAGGGCTCATCTATTGTGATTTTACAGTTCATAGTGAAACCATCTCAGGAAGATTACCTGCTAGGTGGCTTCTGGCAGTAGAGGGGTAGCCTACCAAGCAGGAAACCCTGTGTTGCATCCCCAATACTTCATAAAACCAATCATGGTGGCACAGACCTGTCTCTGGGAAGTTGGAGACAGGAAGATCTGGAGTTCACGGTTATCTTTAGCTACTAGCAAGTATGAGACTAGCCTGGGCTACTCTCCTAGTTTGCTTTCTATCAATATGATAAACCACCATGGCCAAAAGCAATTTTGGGAGGAAGGCTGTATTGGTGTCTTAATTAGGTTTTCTATTGCTGTGACAAAAGCATCAAGACCAAAGAACAAGCTGGAGACAAAGGGCTTATTTGGCTTATTCTTCCAAATATCATAGTTCATCATTGGAAGAAGTCAGCACAGGGACTCAAGCAGGGCTGGAAACTGTGGGTAGGGGCTGATGCAGAGGCCATGGATGGGTGTTGTTCATCACTGTCTTGCTCCCCATGGCTTGTTCAGCCTGGATAAGGGTCTGTGATTCACCAGCGGATGGTACCCCAGATTCAAATAGTATGCAAAAGCGAAGAGCATTTTATTCTGCAGAAGTCCAGCATGTAGAGGTCTACCATATTTGCCAAGATGGAGACACCCAGGTGATCTTGCAAGTTCAATTTAAAGCAGATTAGGAAAATCCCAGGGAGGCTAAGTAAGTACCATCTGTGAATAGTCTCTAGAGATAGCTATTTCTTCATAGTAGGGGGTCCTGAGCAGTTAAGCATAACTAACAGTCCTGTGTGAAGTCTGGATAGGAGGAGTTAAGAACCTGGAAAGTGGCTTTTAATAATTGCAGGAGTTCTGACTTAGGCAGTGGAGTGGGTAATGCAGGAGGTGGAACTGTTTTAGGAAGCAATTGGTTTGATGAAATGAAACTTTTCAGGGATGAGAGGGTGGTGGGTTCTGATAAGGGAGCAGTGGTGGGCAGAAGCAGAGGTTGTGGGGATGGTTGGTTTGGTTTTATTAATCCCTGTTGGGGCCTAAAGGGACCATGGATCTTAAGAGGTTACACTGAAGCAGTAAATAGGAGTCCCCGGATCATAGCCAGAGATGTAAAGACCAATCGTTCAATCAGCCTTCTTGCCAGTTGCTGTAGACTTAATGACAAGGTTGTTGCATTGTTCCTCCCCTGGGGGTACCCAGATAATAAGGGGCCTCAAAACAAGGTCCAAAGTCTCCCTCCTAGGAGGCTGGGTGTCCTTTCTTATGGCAGGATCTGGCTCTGAGTTTCTGTGTATGTCCAAAGTGGGTCTCAGCGATGAGGTCATCTTTGATAGGGGGATTCCAATATATCCACCCAGTAGATTCACATTCTCATGCCCCACTCACAAAGGATTCTGGACCTCTGCATTTGGTTCACTGGCTCTGATCCTGAGAGTGCCCCAGGAAGACGTAAAAGGCCTGAGACCATGTGTTCTCTCAGGCTGGGGCAAATTGCAATGGTAACCAGGAAAGAGCTATTGACCCGAGGGATCCCATCCCCCATCCACTAGGTCACAAAGGTCTATATGAAGGTCAGGGAACCGGATGCACAGAGGAGCCGAGTGGGAGGTAGAGTTGGCAGTCTTACCCATTGCAGCATTAACTATCTGCCAGGTTAGATTCAGGGGGTGGTGACTGGCACAGCAGAGCATAAGCACCAAGCAAGCAGGATCAGGGGTGCTAGAGTCACAATTTCAGCTGATTGACAGGGTGTGGGGTGACCTTTCATTGTTCTTGTGGTGGTTCCTCTGGAAGTCTTCTTAGAGTAGACCTCAACTACTGGATCATCTTTTTCCCAGCAGGCTTAATGTGGATGTATCCACATGCAGATCCCATCTACCCTAACAGCCATAGGCCTGGTCAGGATCACAGTGTGAGGTCCTTTCCAGTAAGGTTTCACATTATCAAGGTTAGGTCTCTTAAACCAGACTTTGTCACTTGGTCCAAAGCAATGGGGGTTATGGGGAGGAGCAGACTCATAATCCTGGCAGATGGCAGGCCAGAGTTGCTTCTGGACCCTATGGAGGGCTTTTAAATATTTAAAAAATTTACGGTGGTCATACTTAGATGTTGGTCATACTTAGCCAAGATGTCAGACTGGAGGTTCGGCAGCATGGGTGAGGGCTCCCCATATAGGATCTCAAAGGTGGTGAGATCCAAAGTATAGGGGATGTTCCTGGCCCTATTTAAGGCATAAGGTAAGAGAGACACAAAGTCGCATCTGTTTTCAAGGATTAATTTGGTCAAGGCCTCCTTCAGGGTCCAATTAATATTCTCTACCTGTCCTGAACTCTGGGGTCTATATGCACAATGTAATTTCCAATTGGTCCCTGGAGCCTGTGCTAACAATTGAGTTACCTGAGAGATGAATGTTGAGACCCAACAGGGTAGGCAATCAATACCTGGATTGAAGTCTTCCAGTAGCTTCTTTGCCATTATGTTGGCAGTCTCCTTTGTAGGGTAGGCCTCTACCCATCCTGAAAAGGTATCTATAAAAACTAGAAGGTATTAGAGCGCTTGCCTAGGAAGCGCAAGGCCCTGGGTTCGGTCCCCAGCTCCAAAAAAAAAGAACCAAAAAAAAAAAAACAAAAACAAACAAAAAAAAAAACTAGAAGGTACTTGTATCCATGTTCCTGGTTTTATTTTTGTATAGTCTGTATTTTGACCCCTGATTCTGGTTTCTGGAGTGTCTCCTTGACTGGGACCTGAGGGGTTCACAGCCTGGCAGGTGGGACAGTGTGAAATTACCTGATCAACCAAGTGTCCTAAGGAAAATATTTTGTGTCTTGCCCCTTGAAGCAATTTTTTCAGTTTTCGGTGACCCACGTATGAAGTTTGATGTATCTGGTGGATGAGTTGTTTAGCAAACTCCTTAGGTAGGTTGGTGTGGCTTCAGAGGTCAGCAACTATCCATCTGTCTCTCTGTAAATTCTTTGGTATTTTGCCTTATCTTGTTTGTCTTCAGCAGTAAATTCTAGGATGGCTGGGAGCACAGTGGGTGGCAAAGCTACCAGGATGTTGGCAATGAAAGCTTGGTCTCCTTTTCAGCTTTATCAGTTAGTCTGTTCCCTCGGGCTATTTCTGATGTCCCTTTCTGATGCCTGGGGCAATGAATTATAGCCACTTTGAGTGGAAGCTATAATGCCTCCAATAAAGCAAATATTCTTTCCTTCCTTATATTTGTTGGCTTTTCCTTCAGCAGTCAATAATCCCATCTGCTGTGGGTGTAAATGTTGGCTCTGGCTCCTTTTGCCAGTTTTAAAGTCTCAGCTAGAGCCTTTACTTCAGCTTTCTGGGCTGAAGTTCCTGGCAGCAAAGCAGTTGCCCAAACAACAGAGTCCAAATCCATTACCGCTGCCCCATGCATTCCTGATTCTACTCTGAATGAAGCTGCTCTTGTCTATGAAGTAGATACACTCTAAGTCTGGCCAGGGTGTGTCAGTCAAATCCAGCATGATGTATTGGATATGCTCCAGAACTATAGAACAGTCATGCTGCATATCTCAGGTAGCAGGGTGGCTGTGTTTAGGGGAGATGATGGGTGATATCTTATGCGAGAGGAATTCAAAAGTAGAGCCTGAAAGTGCACCAGTCTGGTGCTGGACAGCCACTGGCTGGATGGATTCTTGAGGATCCTCTCAATAGCATTGATGTGTGTGTGTGTGTGTGTGTGTGTGTGTGTGTGTGTGTGTGTGTACAGGTTCTTGTCCCATAGCTATTTTCTCAGCATCCTTGACTAGCAGAGCAGGGGCAGCCATGATCTGGAGGCAGGCTGGCCATCCTTGGGTTGCTGGGTCCAGCTTCTAAGATAAATGAGCCACAGGCCCTTTTCTTGATCCCTAGGTTTGTGTGAGCACTCCCCCTTCTCTCATCCACATACAGGTGGAAAGAGTTTGTGAATGTTTGTGAATGTCCAGGAGAGCCAGGGACAGTGCCTCCAATAAGGCTTTTATTAAACTCTTAAAAGTCATCTCCATCTCCATTTTATTTTATCTTTTTGGCTCCTGGTGGCCTCATATAATGCTTTGGCTATCTCAGTGACCCCTGGCACTAAGAATCTACAAAACCTGGCCAATCACAGAAGCTTCTGTACGTGCCTTCAAGTACTGGGATGCTAAGGATGGATTGTTTCCCAGCACTGAACAATATGTATTTGCTCCCCTTGAGTATGTACACCAAGTAGGTGACTTCAAGTTGACAAAGCAGGGCCTTTTCAACAGACACTCAGTAGTCAAGTTGACTCAGTTCCTGTATTTGGTCTTGTGTGGTCTCCTGGCATGTCTCCAAGTCTGAGGCTGCAATTATGATGTCATCTACACACTGAAGTAAGGTTATTTGTGGGTAGATACACTAGTACTCACCCAAGTTCTCATCAGTGCTTCATCAAAGATGGTGGGTGAGTTATTGAATACTTGAGGCAGGCATGTCCAAGTCAATTGTCCATTGAAGCCTCTCTCCAAATCTTGCCATTTGAACACAAATAGAGGCTAGCTTTTGGGTGCCAGAGGCAGGCTGAAGAAGACATCATTCAGGTTGAGCACAGTATATACATACTGTGCGTGGGAGGGAGGTTGCTTAGCAGGGTGTATGTGTTTAGAACCATGGGATGGATGTCCACTTATTTACGTCTCTTAAATCTTGCACAGGCCGATGGTCATTAAAATGGTCTTCTTGACTGGAAGAAAGGGAGTGCTTCATGCTTATTGTCAAGGAATCAGGATCCTTGCTTCCCAGAGACACTTAACAGGCAGGGTGATCTCCATTCTGAGTTCTTTGGGCATTGGGTATTGCCTGATTCAGCCTGCAGTGGCCCCAGCATTTAGTTGGACTAGAACTGGGGCTCAGTAACAGGCAAGTACCACTGGATTTCTTTCTGCCCAGATCTCAGGGACTTCTGCCAGAAACATCTGGCTTGGAGATGGGGCTGGTTGTGGGGACAATATGTATTCTTTTTTTTAGTGTCTATTTCAGAACATGAATGGGGCCATTCTTATCCAGCACTTCTACTCCCTCTGGACTAAAATGGATTTGGGCTCCCATTTTGGTGAGGAGTTCTTTTCCCAGCATGGGTATAGGCATGCAGAGATGACCATAAATGAGTGAGTTTCCCATTGTACTCCCAAGTCCACCTTTCTTCGGGCAGTCCATGGCTGGGGCTTAGTGCCCATTGCTTCTTGCAGCCATGTTTTCTAATTTGACAATGGCCCCAGTGGTTGTTTCAAAACAGAATGTTGTGCCCCACCCCTACACTTCGTGTCCACCAAAAAGTTGATGGGCTTCCCCTCTCCTTAGGGTTACCCAGGGCTCATGGAGGAGAGTTGAACCCTGACATCCTCATCATCTAGTTTTTCTAATTTCAAAACCTTTGGACCCTCACTTTGATTTTTTCTTAGGGCACTCATGCTTCCAATGACCTTTTCCCTTGCAATAGGCACATTGGTCCCTCTCTAATGGAGGATGGGTCTTTCCTTCAGTAGGGGCTGGCTTACCTTTGCACCTTCTATGAGCTGGTTTTTCAGCTGTCATCAGGATGGCTGTGGCTCATGGTGGCAAGTAGCACTTTCACCAGTCCTCTGATCTGTTGTTCCCCAGGGGTCTCCAGGTTGTTTAAAACCTTCTCAGCTGTGGCTGCTAACTCAGCCAGTTGCTTACTTGTAAAGCTGTCCAGGTGCCAAAGCTTCCCATGGATGCAAGGGCAGCTTTGTTAACAAAAGAGAGATGACTGGTACTCTCTGGCTTCTGGATCTAAAGGAGTGTATGTCTTATAGGCTTTAAAAAGTCTTTCTAGATAGTTCCTGGGACTCTCATTCTTTCCCTACATCCCCTGGCTTATCTTAGATAAATTCGTGGGATGTCTGGTGGCCTCTCAGAGGTCTCCCATCAGAATCTGGTGGTAGACCCAGAGTCTCTCCCTACCTTCAGCAGTATTAAAATCCCAGTCAGGTAAAGTCAAAGGAAAGGCTTCATTGATATCAGCCTGGACATGGGTGGGCAGCCCTTTTACTTCCAGAAGCAATTTTTGTGTAGTTCCTATGATCTCTCTTCTCTGTTGTGAAGAGGACCTGGAGCAGTTGCTGACTGTCATCCCAGATGGGCTGGTGAGTCAGCATGATTGAATCTCAGACCTGGAGAACTAATGGTCTTCCTGAAAATAGGGGGTTCTGAACCATCCTATTGCAAAGATCAATACTGGCCATTGGCACATATATTATAGCTGTTTCTCTTACATATCTGGGGGTTCTGTAGCCTGGAGGGGTAAGGCCATAATAGAGTCAAGCCTCTGGGAAGTATGGGCCTGAGTGTGACATGGAATCCAAGTTGAGTCAGGGGAGTCAGGAGCTTCTCCTTTGTCTGCCTGTACCATCTGGGCAGGGGAAGTAGTGACAAGAACAGGAACGTAAGGAGGGGATAGAGATCCTCTTTGGTAGAGGAATTGGGGACCAAGGCAGGGGGCCAATAAAACTCTCCTTTAAAGGAAGAAGGGTGGGGAACAGTGCAGTCAGTGGTCTCATCCAAAGAGGTGGCTTCTGATCCAGGTATTGATATATGGCAGTTGGTCATAGAGTACAGTCTTCACCCTTTAAATGGTGGGGAGATGAAAAATGAATGGTGGGCCATTCTTTCCTGCAAAAGATGCTTGGTTTTCTGGGATGAACAGCTAGACCCGAGTCTTATGGGACTTGGCAAGTCTTAAAAAGGGTTCAGGACCAAGCCCGGTGGCATGCTCTGTGCCTGTCCCATTCTAGGAATCAAAGAAACATTTGTATAAGAGGACAAAAAGCACATATAGAATAAATACAAACATTCCCAGGAAAATGAAAGCAAAATGAAGAGACTGACTCAGACAGTCTCCCTCCCTGTGCAGAAGAGGTCCAAAGACCCACAGCTGGTTCAGAATTCTGAGAAAAACTAGTAAGTCCTCCTGCTACTGATAGGGGGCCAGGAGCATCTTCTGTAGCCCCTGGCTGGGTGACAAAATACATGTCAGTTTTGTCCCTCTTGCCTTGCCAATTAAACCTGAAACAGAAACACAGAGATGGACAAGAAGAGAGACAACTGGGCACCTGGACTTACTGATTGGAAAAACATTCAATTATTTGGATCAGGAGTCTCTAGCAAATCCCAGACTAGCCCCCAAATGTAAAGGCCTGTGATTCACCAAAGAATGATACCCCAGACTCAATTGACATGTAAAAGCAAAGAGTGTTTTATTCTGCAGAAGTCCAACATGTAGGGGTCTATATTTACCAAGATGGAGATACGCAGGTAAGCCTGAAGGCTCAATTTAAAGCAGATTAGGGGAATTCCAGGGAGGGGTAAGTAACCTTTATGTTGATTGGTTAACTTTGTCTCTAAGGGTATGGGTATGTTTGGGTTTGTCTAGGGCTCTGAAAACATTCCAGAACCATTGCTGGGGGTGCCTAGAAACTGTTGGGGGTGGGAGATCTGGAAGTTGTTGCTGACTCACTGCGCTTGCCTCAGGCTAGGTAATGGGGCAGCTTCTGATTGGCTGCCCCTGTCCTGTGTTTTTTCCAGTAATTGACTTACTGAGACTTGCCCAGTTCTGGGAAACTTAAACTTAGCCCTAGTCTCTTGAACTGCCAGTTTGAAGCCTGTTATGGAGTCGTCATGGTTTAGTCTTCTCACCTGCTTTCTTATAGAAAGCAGCTCAGGCATGGCACTATCCACAATGGATTGTGCCCTTCCCCATTAATCACTAATTGGGAAAACGCCGGGTACTTGGATTTCATGAAGGCATTGTCTCAACTGAGGCTCCTTTCCTAACTATTACTCTAGCTTATATTAAGTTGACACATAAAACCAGCCCGTACAATTGAATTTACAGTTTATAGTGTATAATGAAGGGAGGCCAGGCCATTAGCTCAAGGAAGAAACCTGGAAGCAGGAGCTGAAACAGAGGTCATAGAGGAGCACTCCTTAATGATTTGATCAATTAAGAAAATGCCCCAAAGACTTGCCTATGGGCAATTTAATGGAGTAATTTTCTCACATGAGATTCTCTCTTCTCAGATGGCTCTAGCTTGTATCAAACTGACAAACACACTAACCATAACAGCTACATAAAGAAGAAACAAAACCACCCCCAAGTCAGAAAATAAGACAGCATGGTATTGACAACAAAACACACACTTAGATGAATAAAAACAGAGCAGATTTCCCCAGAAACAAACATGCACAAATATCAATTCATTTTTGCTGAAGGAGCAAAAATGATTCATTAAGAGAAAAAATTCTGTTATAGATTATACTGGGGAAATTAGACATATAGATGTAAAAACAAGTTATTTCAGGGCTGAGGGTATGACTCAGATGTAGAGTTCTTGCCTAGAACCCCAAATGAGAGTTGGGTGTATGAGTGGCTCAGGGATAAAAACCCTGCCTAAAATCCCCCAGTGAGGGGCTAGAGTATGACTTAGCTGGATGTGTTTGCCTAACATGTACAAGACCTAGATTCTAACCCACAAACGACAAAAAATACTGTCTAAACTCTAACCTTACAGCTTAAAGAAGAAAAATGTGTTGTAATGAGATACAGAGGATAGGCATGTTCATAGAAGCAGAGAATAGAATTGAGATTGCACCCTTAGAATTGGCATTAATGAGGAGACACGTTTTGTTTGGAGAAAGTTTTTCAGATGACAATGGCTATGCAACACCATGAATGTGTTTAATACCAATGAGTTTCTCACTTCAAATGGATAGACTAGGCCTGGGTTACTGTAATTTCAGCACTGAGGAGGCTGAGGCAGGAAAATTCTCATTTCAGGAATGGACTAAGCTGCACAATGGGGAGCAGTTTTAGAACAGTTGAGAGGTAGAGTTCAGTGGTTGAGGCCAAGGTCAACATTTATCATTGGGAGAGAAGGCCTACTCTGTAGTTTGTGTGTGTGTGTGTGTGTGTGTGTGTGTGTGTGTGTGACCTCACATAGACATAAAGAATCAGAGACCTGGTGTAACACACAAAACAAAACAGATGGGAACAAGAGAGAAATCCATGTGGCTTTAAGCTTGGTTATGGATTTTTAGAAACAATCTTCACAAAAATTGACTCCAAACTTTACTGAAACAGAAACTTAAGAGGCAGGGATTTTGAAGCTAAATGGTTAAGTACTAGCCGAGCAATAGGAGGGCCCCAAGTTTTCTGTGACACAGAAATTAAAATACAATGAGAAATACTTGTTTTGTAAAAATCACTAGAAAGAGAGTAGAAAGATAAGCGGCACAGAGAAGACATCCTCATAAAACACACTGCTGTTGGTTTGATGTGTCCACAGATTCCCATAGCTGTAGTGCAAATTATCCTCCCAAGCCAGGCCTAGAGGCACAGACCTGTCATCAGAGCTGCTCGTGAGGCTGAGAAAGAAGGTTGGAAGGTTAAAGGGTAACATGGACTACATAGTGCATATAAGGATAGCCCAGACAATAGAGTGAGACCCTGTCTCAGAAAGGTAGAAAGAGGGGTTGGGATGTGGCTCAGTGATTGAACATTTCTCATTGATTGACAAGTGTGAAATCTAGAGGTCCATCTCAGCTCATTCACACATACACACTCACATTCAGTGCTATGTTGTGGTTTGAGTGAATATCTCTCATAGGCCCATAGGTAAGTTTGTGTTTTTCAGAGTTTTAGTATGTGGGTTGGGGGTGTGCTATGCACTTTTAAGAGGTGGAGCCCCTAGATGAGACTTATTATGGTTGTTTAGCTGTTGTTTAGTTGTTCACCATACTTAATGTCCATGTTTATAGCTATAAAAATACCTAACCTCAGTCACAGAAGCTTCTTTTTGCAGGGAATGATGGTGAGCACAAAGAATATGGCTGCTTAAGGTATGAAAAATAATTATTCAAGCTCAAAAAAGGAGGAACGGAGAATGTTAGAACCAGAGGGAGGAAGAAATGTTATTTTCTGGGCATAACATAACCATTACAATTATGAACTCACAGAAGCTTTCAACAATCAATCATGAATGGTGAGCTACTTATGAGATCATACCCGACTCTGATGAACTATTGACTATTGATGAAATTTTTTGTAAGGCAGTCATTGTCTTCAGTTTTGTGCACATTGGTGAACCCACTAAGTTTCAAAGGACAGTTCAAAGCCTCTAGTCATCAAGGTGGTCATAGTTAAACACAGCTGGTCACAAAAGAAAAAGATATAAATGTTAAAGAGGGAGGTGAGAAAATAACCAGAATACATTATACATATGTATGACATTGTTAAAGAAGAAAATCAGTAAGAATTATGTCTACAAAAAGAAGTAGGGTTCTAGATGTACATCCTGGCTCAAGATGTGAGTCCTTTACTCAGGTACATATTTCCATTATTGATATGGATTGCCTCCTCTTTTTTTTTTTACAAGTGTAATAAGGTTTTATTAAGTAATTAAGGGGACACACCACAAAGTAGAAGCATGCAACCCAACAGAAAGGGATCTGGGATTTCGAGGGGCGGGGGTGGATGCGCAAATCAGTCACAAAACCGACCACTTCCTCACCCAAACGACAATAAGGTCCTGTCAGAAACGGAGGTAGCAAGTCTGACAGGGCTGTTTGTTACTCCTGGGTTTTGTAGTGATTTCCATGGAGCTTTCAATACCCAGCCATACACTCAGGATCGAGACTTCATAGTGGATGCCGCTAACCCCAACAAGATGGCTACGACCGTGAAACCCTGGGCAGCGATCCGGGTGCGCATCATTAGTTGGGATCGGTGGCTCTGGCCGCGGTGGAAGCAGTAAAGGCCATAGGTTAGGGCAGCCGCCGTACCCAGACAGCCTATAGGCACCATTGGGTTCTCACGGGTCTTGCGAATAAACTTTTCCTTGAAGCCCTCTGGATTGGTGTAGACCGTGGGGCTGAAGCCCTCGATAACTGGGGCCTTGGACGGATCAAAAGGCGCCTCTGGACTCACAGGACCGGGAGCCACCATACCGACCCGCACAAAACAAGGTAGGACAAAAATCCGGACCCGGGACCCCGCCTTCTGATCGGATTGCCTCCTCTTAACAGAAGCTGAGCCCAGTGGGTCACTTGAACTTGTATTTGAATGTCCAACTGTGGGAAAAGTGAACCTTTTCTCTTTATAACTTAAGTACTTCAATTATTTCATGAGAGTGATAGTTAACTAGTACTTTATATCTTGACAAGTAAAATATCACCTTCTACAGTTCAAATATATCTTAATAATTTTATCCTCAGAGTCAAATGTGGATAATGTGAAGGAGGTGGGGCTTTGGGGAGGTGTATGGATTACTATGTTCATGGATCAGTGAATTATTATAGGAGTAGCTTTATTATAAAAGTGAGGTTTTTCTAGCTCACTTGCTCTGTATGGGCCAAGCACACTTACATATATAATATAGGTTGGGCATCCTTAATCCAAAATTGGAAATACTAATATATAACTCTTATATATGAAATATATAAATAAATATACATATACATACATATATGATAAACTTTTACTTAAGTCAGGAACTGGCAAGATGGTCCAGTTGATAAAGGTACTTACAGTCTAAGCCTGGTAGTACGAGAGAAAAGACTAAAAAATTCTCTCTCCACAGGTACACTATGCTCCACACCCTACTTTAATAACAATAAGTAACAATAGTAGTGTTTTCTTTCTTTTTTTCGTTCTTTTCTTCTTTCCTCCTTCCCTTCCTTCCTTTTCTTCTTTTCTTCCTTCCCCCCCCCCTCTCTCTCTCTCTCTCTCTCTCCTTTTTTCAAGGAATTCTCTATATAGCTATGGCTGCCCTGGAATTCCCTGTATAGACCAGGCTGGCCTCCAACACAAAAATCTCATGCCCTTGTCTCCAGATTTAAGTGTATGGGACTGAAGGTATATGCTATCATTACTTTGCTTCTTTCCCAGCTCAAGAAGTTTCAGAGAAAAGGAATAATTGTGTTTTTTTATTATATTTTGGTGAAGAAATGTGGCTGCTTTCTACCCTGTTCAAAAACAAATTTGCCCAAGGCTAAATTGAAGCATTTTTTTTTTCAGATTAGTGGCACTAGTGGAAGAGATATTTAAACAGCTGAGTGCTGACCGTGTCCTCTGGTTATGAGTGGCCACTCTTATTCAGCTGTATAATAAAAAGGAGCAAGTTGAGCAAGAAGAATACAAAATGTACAGTTTGAAGAGAATAGGGGCATGAGGAAAAGTAATGGAGCTAAGTCCTGTGATCAAGGAGATAAACAGATTAAAGAAAAGTCTGCGGCAGGGATATTCCACTGCTGTCACTGCCTCTTCCTCCTGCCCTCCTCATCTATCTCCCCCTTCTTTCTTCTTTATTTCTGAAATTCCTTCCCTCTTCTCTTCTCTTTCTCCCTTCTCCCCCTTTTCTTTTCTCTTCTCCCTTCTTTAACCCTCTTTTGTCCTCCTTCATCCTTATCCTTCCCACTCTTCTTTCTCCCCCCCCCCTTTTCCTTTCTTATTCATCTCTTTTCCCTCCTCCTTCCTTCTTCTTTGCTCCTCCTCTCTCTTACTCTCTTTTTTTCTCCCACCCCTTCTGGGCTAGAGATTAAACCCAGGACTTTGCATATAATTGTCAAGCATTTTAACATTGTAACACTGAACCTTTTTGTTTGTTTGTTTTTGCATTTCATTTGAAACAGGTCTCAATGTTGGTCAGACTAGACTAAAACTTAGATCCTTCTGCCTCAGTCTCCCAAGTACCTGGGACAGATGTACACCACCCCTCTAGGCTACTGCATTTTTTTCTTTCCACATGTGCTCTAATCCCTATAACAGCCCCCTCCCACCTGCAGCTATTGTCCTCTCTCTCATTTTGCTCATGAGCAAACTTTAAGGTTCACAGAGATCTATGAATTCTCCCAAAGCCATCCAACTCTAAGTAGTACAACTGAGATGATATAGTAGTGACTGTGACACTGTGCAACCTGACACTTTGAAGGCAGGCACTCCAGGGCCCTGGGAGGGCATTTTTTTGCAATTCAGCACAGGTATCTCTCCACTTTACAAGCCTAGTTTATTGTAACTAAAACATTAATGCTGTAGCATAATCTTAAAAGAGGGGGGGCAGAGCTGAAAATCAGTTGCCAGGAACACTGAAACACCTAAGAGCAGAGGGAAATCACCACTTCTGCTCCGAGGGACCCACCTTGAGCCCTCAAGACACAGGAATCTACAAGCAGTCTGGGACAGGATCCTTCTGGTTTCTGCCTATGCTTGGACTTGACCAGGTCACACAGCTCTCTGTACCCAGATCCCCTGGGGGAGAGAGCAGGACTCTCAGAAGTGCAGACAATTCTGAGAGCTCAGGGGAGACCACCACTTCTGTTCATATTCCTGGCCCAAGAGGAACCTACCTGGAGACCTTTGGACACAGGAGCTGAGGAGCATTCTGGGACAGGATCCTTCCAGTTTTTAATTACACCTGGAGCTGACCCTGTGATACAGCTCTCTATACCCAGATCCTGATGAAAGAAAGCTGGTCTCCAGGGTGCAGACACACAGGCTTACAGGAGAGTCAAACAACTGTCAGAGATAGCAAGACCAGCTAACACCAGAGACAACAGGATGGCCAGAGGATAAGCAATAGAAAGCAAGACTACTTGGCATCATCAGAGCCCAGTTCTCCCACTAAAGCATATTCTGGATATCCCAACACATGGGAACAGCAAGATTTGGATTTATAATCACATATCATAATGATGAGAGAGGACTTTAAGTAGGACACAAATAACTCCTTAAAGAAATACAGGATAACACAGGTAAACAAGTAGAAGCCATTAAAGAAGAAACACAAAAATTCCTTAAAGAATTACAGGAAACACAAACAAATAGGTGAAGGAATTGAACAAAAACCATCCATGATCTACAAATGGAAATAGAAACAATAAAGAAATGACAAAGGGAGACAACTCTGGAGATAGAGAACCTAAGAAAGAGATCAGGAGTCATAGATGCAAGCATCACCAACAGAATACAAGAGATAGAAGAGAGAATCTCAGGGGCAGAAGATACCATAGTCAACAGTCAAAGAAAATGTAAAACACAAAAGACTCCTAACCCAAAACACCTAGAAAATGCAGAACACAATGAGAAGATCAAACCTAAGGATAATAGGTTTAGAAGAGAGTGATGATTCCCAACTTAAAGGGACAGTAAATACATTTAGCAAAATTATAGAAGAAAACTTTCCTAGCCTAAAAACAGAGATGCCCATGAACATATAAGAAGCCTACAGATCTCTAAATAGATTGGACCAGAAAAGCAATTCCTCCCATTACATGATAGTCACAACAACAAATGTACAAGTCAAAGAAATAATATTAAAAGCAGTAAGGGAAAAAGTCAAGTATCATACATATGAAGGCAGACCTATCAGACTCATACCAGACATTTCAACAGAATTTAAGAAAACCAGGAGATCATGGGCAGATGTAACACAGACGCTAAGAGAACACAAATGCCAGCCCAGGTTACTACATCCAGCAAAAATCTCCATTACCATAGATGGAAAAACCAAGATATTCCATAACAAAACCAAATTTACACAATATCTTTGCACAAATCCAGTCGTACAAAGAACAGTAGGTGGAAAACTCCAACACAAGGAAGGAAAGTTGATCCTAGGAAAAGCAAGAAAGTAATCTTGCAAGAAACACCAAAGAAGAGAGCTACACAAACATAATTCCACCTCTAAAAAATTAGCAGGAAACAAAAATCACTATTCCTTAATATAGATCAATGGATCTATAAATTGATCTATATACTATACTATATACCATAATCTTAACATCAATGGACTCAATTCCCCAATAAAAAGACATAAAAAAACAGACCGAATGTGTGACGAGGAACCAGCATTTTGCTGCATATAGGAAAAACTAGTGACAAAGACAGACAGTACCTCAGAATAAAAGGCCAGAAAACAATGGTCCCAAGAAACAAGATAGATAAACCCTTAGCCAGACTAACCAGAGGGCACAGACAGTGTATCCAAATTAACAAAATCAGAAATGAAAAGGGAGCCATAACAACAGAGGGTAAGAAGATTCAAAAAGTCATCAGATCCTACTACAAAAACTTATTCAACAAAGCTGGAATTCTGGATGAAATGTACAATTTTCAAGACAGATACAGGTACTAAAGTTAAATCAGGATCAGATAAACCATCTAAACAGTCCCATAACTCCTAAAGAAATAGAAGCCGTTATTAAAAGTCTTCCAGGGTTGGGGATTTGGCTCAGTGGTAGAGTGCTTGCCTAGCAAACGGAAGGCCCTGGGTTCAGTCCCCAGCTCCGAAAAAAAGAAAAAAAAAGAAAAAGAAAAAAAAGAAAAGAATAAAAGTCTTCCAAGCAAAAAAAGCCCAGAACTAGATAGGTTTAGTGGAGAATTGTATCAGACCTTCATAGAAGACCTAATACCAATACTGTCCAAACCATTTGACAAAATATAAACAGACTAAGCACTACCCACTTTTTCTATGAAGCCATAATTATGCTTATACCTAAGCTATACAAAGACCCAACAAAGAAAAAAGAACTTCAGGCCAATTTCCCTTATGAATATCGATGCAAAAATACTCAATAAAAAGTTGAAGGACCTCCACATGAAACCAGATACACTCAAACTAATAGAAGAAAAAGTGGGGAAGCATCTCGAACACATGGGCACTGGAGAAAATTTCCTGAACAAAACACCAATGGCTTATGCTCTAAGATCAAGAAGCAACAAATGGGATCTCATAAAACTGCAAAGCTTCTGTAAGGCAAAGGACACTGTTCTTAGGACAAAACGGCAACCAACAGATTGGGAAAAGATCTTTACCAATCCTACAACAGATAGAGGCCTTATATCCAAAATATACAAAGAACTCAAGAAGTTAGACTGCAGGGAGACAAATAACCCTGTTAAAAAATGGGGTTCAGAGCTAAACAAAGAATTCACAGCTGAGGAATGTCGAATGGCTGAGAAACACCTAAAGAAATGTTCAACATCTTTAGTCAGAAGGGAAATGCAAATCAAAACAACCCTGAGATTTCACCTCACACCAGTGAGAATGGCTAAGATCAGAAACTCAGGTGACAGCAAATGCTGGTGAGGATGCGGAGAAAGAGGAACACTCCCCCATTGTTGGTGGGATTGCAGACTGGTACAACCATTCTGGAAATCAGTCTGGAGGTTCCTCAGAAAATTGGACATTGAACTGCCTGAGGATCCAGCTATACCTCTCTTGGGCATATACCCAAAAGATGCCCCAACATATAAAAAAGACACGTGCTCCATTATGTTCATAGCAGCCTTATTTATAATAGCCAGAAGCTGGAAAGAACCCAGATGCCCTTCAACAGAGGAATGGATATAGAAAATATGGTACATCTACACAATGGAATATTACTCAGCTATCAAAAACAATGACTTTATGAAATTCATAGGCAAATGGATGGAACTGGAAAATATCATCCTGAGTGAGGTAACACAACCACAGAAAAACACACATGGTATGCACTCATTGATAAGTGGATATTAGCCCAAATGCTCGAATTACCCTAGATGCACAGAACACATGAAACTCAAGAGGGATGACCAAAATGCGAATGCTTCACTCCTTCTTTAAAAGGGGAACAAGAATACCCTTGGCAGGGAATAGGGAGGCAAAGATTAAAACAGAGGCAGAAGGAACACCCTTTCAGGACCTGTCCCACATGTGGCCCATACATATACAGCCACCCAGTTAGACAAGATGGATGAAGCAAAGAAGTGCAGGCTGACAGGAACCGGATGTAGATCTCTCCTGAGAGACACACCCAGAATACAGCAAATACATAAGCTAATGCCAGCAGCAATCCACTGACCTGAGAACGGGACCCCCATTGAAGGAATCAGAGAAAGGACTGATAGAGCTTGAAGGGGCTTGCGACCCCATATAAACAACAATGCCAACCAACCAGAGCTTCCAGGGACTAAGCCACTACCCAAAGTCTATACATGGACTGACCTTGGACTCCAACTGCATAGGTAGCAATGAATAGCCTAGCGAGAGCACCAATGGAAGAGGAAGCCCTTGGTCCCTCCAAGACTGAACCCCCAGTGAACGTGATTGTTGGGGAGAGGGTGGTAATGGGGGGAGGATGGGAAGGGGAAGCCCATATAAAAGGGGAGAGGGAGGGTTTAGGGGGGATGTTGGCCTGGAAACCGGGAAGGGGAATAACAATCGAAATGTAAATAAGAAATACTCAAGTTAATAAAGATGGAAAAAATTGAAATTGAAAAATATTTTTGAAGGAAATATCAGAAGATGGAAGGATCTCCCATGTTCATCGATTGGCAGGATTAATATAATAAAAAATGGCCATTTTTCCAAAAGCAATCTACAGATTCAATGCAATCCCCATCAAAATTTCAATTTAATTCTTCTTAGAGTTATAAAGAACAATTTGCAAATTCATTTGGAATAACAACAACAACAACAACAATAACAACAACAATAACAACAATAACAATAACAACCACAACAATAAACCCAGGACACTAGAAACTATCCTCAACAATAAAAGAACTTACCGGGGAATTGCCATCTCTGACCTCAAGCTGTATTACAGAGCAATGGTGATAAAAACTGTATGGTATTGGTTCAGAAACAGGCAGGTAAATCAATTGAATAGAATGAACCCACAGTCACTTGATCTTTGACAAAGGAATTAAAACCATCCAGTGGAAAAAGGACAGCATTTTCAACAAATGGTGGTGTCAACTGGAGGTCAGCATGTAGAAAAATGCAAATTGATCCATTATTATTGCCCTGTAGAAAGCTCAAGTTCAAGTGGATCAGGACCTCCATATAAAACCAGATACACTGAAACTAATAAAAGAAAAATCGGGGAAGAGCCTTGAACACACGGGTACTGGGGAAATTTTTCCAAACAGAACAACAATAGCTTATGTTCTAAGGTCAAGAATCGACAAATGGGACCTCAAAAAATTGCAAAGCTTCTGTAAGGCAAAGGACACTGTCACTAGGACAAAATGGCAACCCACAGATTGGGAAAAGATCTTTAACAGTCCTTCATCTGATAGAGCGATAATATCTAATATATACAAAGAACTCAAGAAGTTGGACTCCAGAGAATCAAATAACCTTATTTAAAAAGGGGCTACAGAACTAAAGAAAGAATTCTCAGCTGAGGAATATTGAATGTCTGAGAAGTACCTTAATGAGAACATCCTTAGTCATCTGGGACATGCAAATCAAAACAACCCTGAAATTCTACCTCACGACAGTCAGAATGGCTAAGATCAAACACTCAGGTGTTAGTAGATGCTGGTGATGTTGTGGAGAAGTAGGAACACTCCTCGATTGTTTGTATGATTACAAGCTTGTTAACCACTCTGCAAATTAGTCTGGAGGTTCCTCAGAAAACTGAACATAGTACTTTCTGATGACCCAGCTATACCACTTCTGGGCATATACCCAAAAAATGCTACAACATATAACAAGGACACATGCTTCACCATGTTCATAGCAGCCTATTTATAATAGTCAGAAGCTGGAAAGAATCCATGTTGGGGGGAGGGGTGAAAAGCACCCTGATTCCTGGTTGAGACAGGTTGAATCCCCTGAAACCCCAATAGGGATGACAGGCGCATTCCCAGCCTCCCAGATGAAGGTTTCACTTGCTGCAGCCCCCACAAACACCTGTAGAGAGGTTTGAGACAGACCAGTCATGTAGGGCAATGCCCCAAGTCCCTCCTCCACTGGTGAGGTCATATAGGCTTAAGACAGGACTAAGCCCCCAAATACGTAGATGACATCTTCCCAAGCTCTCAGGACAAACCAATAGGAAGTTTCTGCTGTCAGACACTGACCCATCCAAAAAAACCGTATTTAGGAATTGCGTTCAGAATTAAAGGCATGCAGGAATTATTCCATCATCTGAGAATTTCTGTCATACGAGCTGTAATACCACTGCTTGTGGAAGAGATCTGCTTTCCTGAAATCATTGTCACCAGAAGCTCCCCTGTACCCACTGTCTGCTTGTCAGTCTCCTGCTGGCTCAGTGTGGTCTGAGCAACTGAAGTGGCAGCAGTGGAAAGGAGCAGGACCAGCAGGTGAGGAGGTGGAAGCAGTCCCCTGCACCCACCCTCCTACCTGAGATTTCTCCCTCTTACCTGACCTGCACACCTAGCTGGACAAGAGATCTCTGGGAGAGCCTCCTGGTCCCAGAGCACTACAAACCCAGATGTCCTTCAACAGAGGAATGGATACAGAAAATATGGTACTTCTACACAGTGGAATACTACTCACCTATTACAAACAATGACTTCATGAAATTCATAGGCAAATGGGTGGAACTAGAAAATATCATCCTGAGTGAGGTAACCTAATGACAAAAAAATCCCACACATGGTATGCACTCACTGATAGTGGATATTAGTTCAAAGGTTCGGATTACCCAAGATACAATCCACAGACAACATGAAGTTCAAGAAGAAGGATGACCAAAGTGTGTATGCTTCAGTTCTTCTTAAGGGAGGACAAAAACATTCATAGGAGGAGATATGGAGTCAAAGTTTGGAGCAGAGACTGAAGGAATGGCCATTCAGAGCCTGCCCCACCTGGGGATCCAGCCCATAAACATACAGCCATCAAACCCAGACAATATTGCTGATGTCAAGGAATGCATGGTGACAGAAGCCTGATATATAGCTGTCTCCTGAGAGACTCTGTCAGAACATGAAACATACAGGGGCGAATGCTTATAGCCAACCATTGAATGGAGAATGTGGTCCCAATTGGAGGAGTCAGAGAAAGGATTGAAGGAGCTGAAGGGGTCTGCAACCCCAGAAAGACAACAATACCAACCAACCAGAGTTCCTAGCGACTAAAACACTATCCAAAGAGTACATGTGTACAGACCCATGGCTCTAGCTGCATATGTAGCAGAGGATGGCCTTGTTGTGTATCAAAGGGAGGAGAAGTCCTTGGTCCTGTCAAGGCTGGATCCCTCTAGTGTAGGGGAATGCCATGGCAGGGAAGCAGGGATAGGTGAATGGCTGGGTTGTGGAAAGGGGATACATTTGAAATGTAAATAAAAATCCAATAAAAAAGAATAAAATAAAAAGTATATGGCCCATGGTTTTGTATTTGTCTAGTATGCACCATGCAGAGCTATGGGGCTGTTCCTCCTAAATGGTCTTTCTACCCAACTCACTGTCCTTCCATGTATTGATAATCACTTCTCCCTTCTTCAAGGAGGTCACAGTAAGAGGTGATAGACTCTGATGTGTAATACAAAAAGATTAAGACCAGATTTAGGTATAGGCAGGAGTCCTAGTTGTCCATGCCCTGTAGTCAGCCAAGATAGATAGTTGACTAATTTAGGTTTTGTCCCTTAGTCTTAGCAAGACATGGTCTCCTTTCCCTGGCCAATTGGTCAATTCTCTGGAGACACCAAAGCAATCTGAGACAGAAAAAAGTGTTCCATGAAAGCTTTTCCATTCACCCACTGGATGCCCACCTCATGCATTCTGTGTTGGGATGTAGGGAGGACCACAGGCAGTGTCAGGCTGGGCATTTCACACAGAGAAAAATAGAACATAGATTGGGGCTTTTACTGGTGCCGTAAAGGGCAAAGTGTGGGAAACAAGACTGCTGGTGTCTAGGTCACTCTGGAGGCTAGAGGAGGCACCTAGTGAAGAAAGAAATTAGGTATGGCTGCCAGAGGAGAGTAGGTGAGAACTTTAAAATAGTACATTATTTTTTGTTTCTCTGTGGGGTGGCAGACAGTGAAAGGTACCCTGATTCCTGGTTGAGATAGGTCGAATCCTTGGAGACCCTAAAAGGGACAGCAGGCACATTCCCAGTCTCCCAAGAGATCAAGGCCTCACGTAGCTGCAGTGCCCCACAGACCAGTCACATAGGGTGATGCCCCAAGCCCCTCCTCCACAGGTGAGGATGTGACCACAGGTTACATAGGTTCAAGACAGATCAGTCACATAAGGCAGCACCTCTCCACAGGTCAAGATGTGACCACAGGTCATGTAGGCTCAAGACAGATCAGTCCTAGAAGCAGGACCACACCCCCAAATATGTAGATATGGTCTTCCCAAGCTCTCAGGTCAAACCAAAAGGATGTACCTGCTGTCAGACACTGACCCTTCTAAAACTGTACTTAAGAATCATGTTCAGAAGGATTAAAGGTGTGCAGGAATTGTTCCATTGTCTGAGAGCTTCTGTCATAAGAGCTATAACACCACTGCTTGGGTAAGAGATCTGCTCTACCGAAATAGCCACCAGAAGCTCGTCTGCACCCCTTGCCAGCTAGTCAGTCTCTTGCTGGCTCAGCTAGGCTTGAGCAACTGAAGCGGCAGTTGCGGAAGGGAGAAGGACCAGCAATAGAGGTGGCAGAAGCTGTTTCTCCTCCCTGCCTGAGTTCTCTTCCCTTCACCTGAGCTCTAGCACCTATCCAGGCCAGATATCTCTGTGGACAGCCCCAGGTGCCAGAGTCCCACATTTCTCATTTTAAATACTATATTCATTTATTATGTAATATATGCACATGTTATATTTCTGTGTGTGTGTCTGTGGGTGTAAATGTGTTCATACATACAGGTGCATGTGGAGGTCAGAGGTTGCCATCAGGTGCTCTTCACCTTTTGGCACTGAATTTGGGAGTCTCAACCTAGGCTCCACATCTAGTCCAGCCACCTTTCCTCAATAAGCCAATAAAAAGCCAAATTTAAAGTGGAAAGCAAAGGCTGGGCATGGTCTCTAGCTGTCACATTGAAATGATGTAGCAATTTCATGAAGCCTTTTCAGAAACAGCAAAGAAGATAGAGAATCAACACACTTTTCAAATATGTTGGTGGAAACCTCTGAGAACTCGGTAACAGCTAAGTTGGGGATTCTGTGTTACAGGCCTCAGATACGATCTCATGAAACTCTCACATTTTTGGTTGGCAGTGCTCTGTTCAGTTCATATAATTTTGAAAGTTTTCACTGTTACTCACAGGATTGTTAGATGAGACACAGACGTGGGAAAGGAATAGCTATTGAGGGAGTTAAAGAGAGCTTAAGAATAATTATAAGGCTCTGGACTTGCAACATTCCAACCTTTATACAATCTTTGCAGTTTTACTCAGTTAATCAGCTTTCCTTTCAGGCATTTTAATTATTCTTCTCTCCTTTTTTCCTTTTCCTTCTCCTCTCCCCACACCGTTTTCCTTCTCCTACTCTCCTCTTCACATCTATCCCCCCTCCTCCATTTTTTCTTCTTCTTGAAGCCAGCTACTCTCTATGTAGCTCAGACAGGGCTTGAGCTTACACTCCTCCCAACTGAGTCTCCCCCATGCTATGATTGCAGACATCCACTAAATGGTTAATATATGACATAAACAAGACCTTTTCTTGAGAACAAATCTGAGATGAGAGAAAGTGAAGCAGGTTGTTCTTTGATTTTTTTTTTTTGAGACAGAGTTTCCCTGTGATTAGCCCTGGTTTTCCTCGGTTTGCTCTGTAGCCCAGATGGAAGACAGAATCTCAGGCATATAAGATATGATAGGGGGTTGGGGATTTAGCTCAGTGGTAGAGCGCTTGCCTAGCAAGCTCAAGGCCCTGGGTTCGGTCCTCAGCTCCGAAATAAAAAGAGATATGATAGAAAAAAAAACTGATACATCAATCGAAAGATGTTAAATCTAAGAAGTTCCTGACACAAAACTTTGTGGAAATCTGAAACAATATGAGAAAACCACCACCACCACCACCACCAAAATAACAGAAATTAATAATTGCTGATAATTAGTATCTCTCAAAATCAATGGACTCATTTTTCCAATGTAAAAAAAAAACAGTCTAACAGAATAGATTTCAACACAGGATCATCCTTCTTTTTCATACGAGAAATACATCTCAATATCAAAATTAGATGTTACCTCAGAGTAGAGTTGGAAAGAGATTTCCAAGCAAATAGACTCAAGATGCAAGCCGATATAGCTTTTCTAATATTGAATAGGCTTCCAACCAAAAGTAATCAACGTTAATCAAAAGAGATGGGTAAGGATACTTAGTACTCATCAAAGGGAAAATCTACCAAGATGACATCTTAATTCTAAACGCCTATGCTCCAAATGCAAGAGCATACACATTTGTAAAAGAAACATTACTAAAGCTGAGATTACACATTGAGCCCTACACATTAACAGTGGAAGACTTCAATATCCTATTCTCCCCAATGAACAGGTTATCTACACAAAAACTAAACAAAGAAATAATAGAGCTAACAGACTTTATGAACCAAATGGATCTCTCAGATATCTACAGAACATTTTGCTCAAATACAAAAGAATATACCTTCGTAGAATCTCAGGGAACCTTTTCCAAAATTGACCATATATTTGGTTATAAATCAAGTCTCAACAGATACAAGAAGATTGAAATACCCCCCCCCCCAAATCCTATTAGACCACTATGAATTAAGGCTGGATTTCAACAACAACAACAAAAAAGAAAGCCTACAAATTCATGGAAGCTGAACAGCTATCTTCTAAATGACTACTAGGTCAAGGCAGAAATAAAGAAAAAAAGACTTCCTAGAATTCAATGGAAATGAATGTATGACATACCAAAACTTATGGCACACAATGAAAACAGTGCTAATAGGAATGCTCATAGCACTAAGCGTCTTAAGGAGATTGGAGTGTATCATACTAGCAGCTTAACATCACATCTGAAAGCTTTAGAACAAAAAAAGCAAACATACCCAAGAGTAAAAGACAGTAGGAAATCAAACTGAGGGCTGAAATCAATGTAACAGAAACAGAGACAAATACAAAGAAACAATGAAAGAAAGGATTCTGTTGGAGATTGGTTCTAATGCTTTGATTTGATTGGGAATCAGCGCATCTAAACACTAAAGGTGCTTGTCCCAATTGGGTTTTGATTGATCATTAAAGATACCTACAAACAGTCAATTGACTGGGTGGGACACTTGGAGTTGTGTGGTCTAAGATGCATGGTGAGAAGAGAAGAATCACTATGAGTCGGGGAAGAAGGATGAGACACAGGTGCTGCAGGAAAGAAAACCAACCAGCCATGTGAGAATTTGGGTGAATGATCACTGGTCATTTCCCTAATTGGGCCTGCAGGAGAATGTTTAGGAGTGCCCAGTCATTCAGTTAACCAAGGCATTTAAAAAAATAAAGTCATTCAACCCTCCAGGAGCACAAAGCAATGTATCCAAAACTCAACTCTACAGAATTATTTGAGAAAACCCACAAGACAGACAAATGCTTAACCAAACTAACTAAAAGGCGAGGAGAGTATCCAAATTAACAAATGCCAGAAACAAAAAGGGGGGACAGACACCAAGGAAATCCAAGGCATCATTATGTCACACTTCGAAAGCCTCTATTACACAAAATTGGAAAATCTGAAAGAAATGTCCAATTTTCTTGATAGACACATTTACCAAAGTTAAATCAAGATCAGATAAGCAATATAAATAGAACTATAACATCTAAGAACAGAAACAGTCTTTTGAAGTCTCCAAACCACACACCCCCCAAAAAATCACAGGGTCAGATTGTCTTAGTGCAGAATTCTACAAAAAATTCAAAGAAGATTCTTCAAATTATTCCACACAATAGAAACAGAAGGAACATTGCCAAATTCATTTTATGAGGCCACAGTCACTCTCATATACAAACCACAGACTCATCAAAGAAAGAGAATTAAAGATCAATTTCCCTTTGTGAACATTGATGCAAAAAAATCCTCAATAAAATACTCATAAATTGACTCTAAAAAAATTTCAAAAAGATCATTCATCATCGTCAAGTAGACTTCATCCCAGAGATGCAGAAATGGTTCAACATAGAAATATTGGTCAATGTACCACACCATAGAAATAAAAAAAAACAAAACAACAACAATAACAATAAACACATGATCATCCCATTTGATACTTAGGAAGCCTTTAAACGATAAAGGCAATTTACAGCAAGCCTTGTAGCCAACATCAAATTAAATGAAGAGAATCTCAAGGCAATTCCACTAAAATCAGGAACAAGACAAGGCTGTCCATTCTTTTCATACCTATTCAGTATAGTACTTGAAGTTTTAGCTAGAGCAATACAACAACTAAAGGAGATCAAGGAGATACAGATTGGTAAATGAGAAGTCAAAGTACTGCTAATTGTAGATGATATGATAATATAAATAAGTCACACCCAAAAGTCTATCATGGAACTCCTATAACTGACACCTTCAGAGAAGTGAGTGGATATAAAACGAACTAAACAATCAATCAAACAAACAAACAAACACCCCCCCCAAAAAAACCCAACTAACCAAAAACCAAATCAATAGCCATTCTATATGCAAATGACAAAGGGGCCAAGAAAGAAATCGGGGGGGGGGGAACATCCTCCAAAATAGCCACAATTAATATAACATATCTTGGAATAACTTTAACCAAACAAATCAAAGACTTCTATAACAATATCTTCAAGTCTTTCAGAATTAACATAGCAAAAATGATCATTTTACCAAAAGCGATCTACATATTCAATGCAATCCCCATCAACATTCTGTCACAATCCTTTACAGACCTAAAAAGAACAGTACTTAACTTCCTATAGAAAACCAAAAGCCAGGCTAGCTTAAACCATAAAGGACTTCTGGAGGTATTACCATATCTGACTTCAAGCTGTAATACAGAACTATAGTAATAAAATCCCATGGTATTTGCATAAAAACATACAGGTTGATCAAATGAAATAAAATTGAAGACTCAGATGTAAATCCACACCTATGAACACCTCATTTTTAGAAAAGAAGCAAAAAAAATACAATGGAAAAGATAAGGCATTTTGAACAAATGCTACTGGTCTAACTTGATGTTGGCATGTAGAAGAATATGCAGGTATATCCATACTCATCGTCCTGCCCAAAACTCTATTCAGTGAATCAAAGACCTTAACATCAAAGCAAGTACAATGAACCTGGGAGAAGAGGATTTGGGGAAGAGCCTTGGATGCATTGGCACAGAGACGACAGAACACCAATAGCACAGGCCTTAAAACCAACAATTAATAAATGAGACCTCACAAAACTGAAAAGCAAAATATACCATCAATAGGACAAAATGACAGCCCACAGAATGGAAAAGATTTCATCAACTCCACATCTAAGATAGGACTAATATCCAAAATATACAAAGAGCTCAAGAAACTAGATATCAACAAACCCAACAATACAAGATCCAGATATATCACTCCTGGGCATATACCTGAGAGATGCTCCATCCTACCAAAGGACACTTGCTCAACTATCTTTGTGGCAGCTTTATTTGTATTCAGAAACTGGAAACAACCTAGATATCCCTCAACCGAAGAATGGATAAAAAATGTGGTACACTTACACAATAAACTACTACTCAGCTGTTAAAAACAATGGCATCATGAAATTTCTAGGCAAATGATAGAACTAGAAAAACATTATCCTCTCATAAAACTGCAAAGCTTCTGTAAAGCAAAGGACACTGTGGTTAGGACAAAATGGCAACCAACAGATTGGGAAAAGATCTTTACCAATCCTACAACAGATAGAGGCCTTATAACCAAAATATACAAAGAACTCAAGAAGTTAGACCGCAGGGAGACAAATAACCCTATTAAAAAATGGGGATCAGAGCTAAACAAAGAATTCACGGCTGAGGAATGCCGAATGGCTGAGAAACACGTAAAGAAATGTTCAACATCTTTAGTCATAAGGGAAATGCAAATCAAAACAACCCTGAGATTTCACCTCACACCAGTGAGAATGGCTAAGATCAAAAACTCAGGTGACAGCAGATGCTGGCGAGGATGTGGAGAAAGAGGAACACTCCTCCATTGTTGGTGGGATTGCAGACTGGTACAACCATTCTGGAAATCAGTCTGGAGGTTCCTCAGAAAATTGCACATTGAACTACCTGAGGATCCAGCTATACCTCTCTTGGGCATATACCCAAAAGATGCCCCAACTTATAAAAAAGACACGTGCTCCACTATGTTCATAGCAGCCTTATTTATAATAGCCAGAAGCTGGAAAGAACCCAGATGCCCTTCAACAGAGGAATGGATACAGAAAATGTGGTACATCTACACAATGGAATATTACTCAGCTATCAAAAACAATGCCTTTATGAAATTCATAGACAAATGGTTGGAACTGGAAAATATCATCCTGAGTGAGGTAACCCAATCACAGAAAAACACACATGGTATGCACTCATTGATAAGTGGCTATTAGCCCAAATGCTTGAATTACCCTAGATGCCTAGAACAAATGAAACTCAAGACGGATGATCAAAACGTGAATGGTTCACTCCTTCTTTAAAAGGGGAACAAGAATACCCTTGGCAGGGAATAGAGGGGCAAAGATTAAAACAGACACAGAAGGAACACCCATTCAGAGCCTGCCCCACATGTGGCCCATGCATATACAGCCATCCAATTAGACAAGATGGATGAAGCAAAGAAGTGCAGGCCGACAGGAGCCGGATGTAGATCACTCCTGAGAGACACAGCCAGAATACAGCAAATACAGAGGCGAATGCCAGCAGCAAACCACTGAACTGAGAACGGGACCCCTGTTGAAGGAATCAGAGAAAGAACTGGAAGAGCTTGAAGGAGCTCGAGACCCCTTATGAACAACAATGCCAAGCAACCAGAGCTTCCAGGGACTAAGCCACTACCTAAAGACTATACATGGACTGACCCTGGACTCTGACCTCATAGGTAGCAATGAATATTCTAGTAAGATCACCAGTGTAAGGGGAAGCCCTTGGTCCTGCTAAGACTGAACCCCCAGTGAACGTGATTGTTGGGGGGAGGGCGGCAATGGGGGGAGGATGGGGAGGGAAACACCCATAAAGAAGGGGAGGGGGAGGGATTAGGGGGATGTTCGCCGGAAAGGGAATAACACTCGAAATGTAAATAAGAAATACTCAAGTTAATTAAAAAAAAAAAAGAAAAAAGAAAAACATTATCCTGAGTGAGGTAATCCAGAACCATAAAGAGAAACATGGTAGTCACTTATAAGTGAATATTAGCTGCAATGAACAATCATATTACAGTCTACAGACTCAGCAAGGCTAAGTAACAAGGAGAGCACACATGAATCTCCCTGGAAAGGGGAAATAGAATAGATTTTGAGCATTGACTGGTGATGGGTGGGGATGGAAACAGGAAGGAACAGGTGGAAGGGAATTGATATATGTATCAATATGTATCTACATATATGTATATCATCTATCATGAGAGAGAAAGAGAGAGAGAGAGAGAGAGAGAGAGAGAGAGAGAGAGAGAGAGAGAGAGAGAGAGAGCCATGAGAGAGACCACTGGAATTGGAGAGCATTACAGGTGTGAGGTAGAAACCTAGTGCAATGGAAACACCCAGGAATCTACAGGGTGATTCTAGCAAAACCTCCTAGTAAGGAGCACACAGAGGCAGAGCAGGCCATCTCCTGTAACCATGCAAGACTTCCAGTAAAGAGACTGAGACATCAACCCAGCCACAAAACCTTCGACCTACAATTTGTCCTGCCTGCAAGATGTGCTGGGGTAAAGGTGGCACAGAACTTGTGGGAGTGGCCAACCAATGACTGGTCAAACTTGAGACTCATGCGTAAGGAAACTCAGGCTTGTTACTGTCTGGAGGGCCAGAAACCAGAGACTGGAAAGCCCAGAGACCAAGGATAGAACTAAACAGGACAGGAAAAAAACAAGTCAATGGAATGAATCCTAGTGATACTCTGCTATATTTGTAGACCAGTGCCTAGCATAATTGTCATCAGAGAGGCCCTAGGTGGACTCAGGGGAACCCTGAAAGGAGAGGGAGAGGAAGGTCTGTAGGAGCTAGAGGAGTCAATAGCAAGAGGAGAACATTGCCCACTGGATCAACTAAGCAGGGCTTGTAGGGACTTACAAAGACTGAACCAACAATCAGGGAGCCTGTATGGGTCTGACCTAGGTCCTTTTAATATATGTTATGGTTCTGTAGCTTGGTGTTTTGTGGAATATCTAACAGTAGAAGCAGAGATTATCTCTGATTCTTTTGCCTGCTTTTGGGAACCTTTTCCTCTTACTGGGTTGCCTTATCCAGCCTTAATATGAGGGGATATGCCTAGTCTTATTGTAACATGACGTGCTATGTTTGGTTGATATCTATGGGGGGTCTGCTCTTTTTTGAAAGGAAATGGAGAAAGAGTGGATCTAGGAAGAGGGAAGGTGGGGTTAAGGGACTGGGAGGAGAGAAAGGTGGGGAAACTTCTACTAGGATGTAGCACATGAGAGAAGAATAAAAGTAAAATAAAATGAGAAGAAAGATTCTTCCTACTGTCTGCTGTCTCAGTAGCACAAGGTTTTTAAAAAGTGAGCACTTAAGAATTTTAGGTTTTCTGAGGTCAACATTCTTGTTTGTTTTTCAAGGCAGGGTTTCTCTGTGTAGCCCTGGCTGTCCTGGGGTTTGCTTTGTAAACCAGCCAGGCCTTGAATTCACAGATATCCACCTGCCTCTGCCTCCTGAGTGCTGGAATTTAAAGGCATGAGACACCACTGCCTGGTTACATTTTTTAAAAAGTAAATATTTTTATATTTATTCTTTGAGAATTTCCTGTCTGTGTACAGTGTATTTTGATCATAACCAGTTTCTGCTCCTTCATCCAACTCTTCTCACGTCTCCTCCCACATCCCTCTCCCAACTTTTTATCCTGTTAAAAAAATTCTACTGCATCTAATTAGTGCTACCCATATGCACATCTTATGGATCCAACTACTGGGGACCAGGGGCATGCCCATGAAGAAAACGGACTCTCTGCCCTCCAGCAGCTATCATTGTTAGTATCTTCTCAGTATGGGGTGGGACCTCCTGAGTCCCTCCCTCATTTTACCTGGAATTTTATAGTTCTGTCACATTGCCCAGCCTTCAGGCTGGCCTCACACTAAATCACGTCTTTCATTTTTGCACACTGACTTCACACCCAGACAGGGATTTCTGGAAAGTAGCTTTACACAATGTTCTACAGATATGAGATGATATAACTCTGAGGTGGGCAGAGGAGGAGGCACTGTTTTAGAGATGAAATAGCGAGGAGAGAGCCCAATATTCTAGGGAGTCAGAATTACTTAGGCATGTTAGAAAGGCATGCCAGAGCCATCCCAGAGGCCATCAACTCAGTTGTGGAAGGCTATGTCTCCAGCTAAGAAATATCAATTGTACCCTTGGCTGCTATTATAAAGAAAGAGACAGCACAGTGAGATGACTTAGTCAGTAAATGTACTTGCTGCCAATCCTGATGCCCTTAGTTTGATCCCCAAGACCTACAAGGTTGAAGGAAAGACTTAATGCTCACAAATTGTCCTCTGACCTCCACAAGCATTCTCTGACATTTAGACACTTTGTCTCCATAGACAAATTAAAATGTATGCTCCTAGTACTTGGAGGCAGAGGCAGGAAGATCTCTGTGAGTTCCAGTACAGATAGGGCTACACAGAGGAACCCTACCTTAAAAAAACAAAAACTGAAAAAATGTATTAAAAATTGAAAATAAAAGACCCTGGGGAGATGGCTCAGTGGGTAAAGGTACTTGCCACCAAGCCTGACAGCTTGAGTTCAATCCCTGAAACTCACACAAAGGTAAGAGGACATATAATCCTGCGAGTTGGTCTCTGACCTCAGCTTTCGCACTGTGAGATTATAATATAATTATCATATTTCTCCCTTTCCTTTTCTCCTTCCAAGCCCTTCCACCTACCCTTTCCTACTCTCTTTCAAATTCATGGCCTCTTTTTCACTATTGCTATTGCATTTATATCTATTCATAAATATACTTGTTCCATTCATATAATGTACATATGTTTTCAGGGCTGATCGTTTAGTACTGGAAAACCTACTTGTGTGCTTTTCCTTAGGATACACCTGGAAAAGAGAAGACTCTTTAAGGATGGGGAGGGAAGTCAATACAGAGGAAGGATGAATGCAGGTAAAATAACAATAGGGATATTGGGAAAAGCCAGAAGGAATCATACCATTGACTATACCTAAAAGAACACTATAACAATGTAATACAGTTTAAATGAACTTTTCTCAACTGACCTGACAAAATCCCATCCAAGAGCCAAAGGTCACCTAACAAAATCCCCAATATCAGACAGGAGAATGCCTCTTTTCAGTTTTTGGCCAGGACTGTCCAAGAAATCTCCAAAACATGCAGACTACTACTGTTTTTCTCTATTGTCCCCCTACGTGTAGAAAGTAAGTCCCTATTGCTGAAGACACCATGCACTTCAGACACAGGGGCCAGATAGCCCTGAGCTAGATCTAACTTGAATGTCCCTCCATCGAGACTAACTTTCATGGCACCAGAATTCTCTATACAAGCTCTAAAGGTGGGCGGTGACCAGCAGTCCTACCCAGCTATGCTGGGTATGAACCATATGAGTGACCAGCATAGATGTGAGTGCAGTAGTGGCATGTGTATCTCAGTGGTAAACACAACTTTCTAATTGGACTTGAGACCAACAAAGTGCAAACCAGGTCTAGTACTGGAAACCTAGCTAACGACTCAGTGATAGTGGAGAGTCTCTAGCCTCCACTTTACTAAGCCAGTATGACCCCGATAACAATCTAAACATCTATCCATAAATCCTTAGACAATGGTAGTCTTTAGCCTTCATCAATAACCCTCTCTTTGCAATAGATGGAGACCACTATAGAAAACCACAACTAGTCAAAATGCAGGATTGTAAATCTCAGTCTTAATGGATACGTCTACAATAAAACTTCCGTACCTAAAGGTCAGTGAACATTGCAGAAGAGGGGGCAGACAGATTTTAAAAGCCAGAGGATCGGGGGTTTTGTTTTGAGATTGTGTCTCCTAGTAATGTCAGAAGCTGCATTCATGAAATCTCACTAACATGGCTGCTTTAAACGTAAGCTGAACAAGGATAACAACAATGTACATGCCTAAGTAGACAAATAAAAGCCATGAGGCAGACTGAAGAGATGACTCAGTGGTTAAGAGCAATGGCTGCTCTTCCAGGGGTCCTGAGTTCAATTCCCCAGCAAGCACAAGGTGGCTCACAACCATCTGTAATGGGATCTGATGCCCTCTTCTGGAACTCAGGTGTTCATGCAGATAAAGCATGCATAGACAATAAATAAATAAATGAATGAATAATTAATATTTTAAAAGCTCATGAGATCTCAACCCTATATAAATAACTACAGGCAACTGAGGAATTCTGGGTGTGAGGGAAAGCTTTCTCCAAGGAAGAGCATAATAACTGTTATCCAATACCAAATAATCAGACCAGCAAATAGACATACAAGTAATATACAATTATACAATTATACAGACTAAGCAAGTTATAGTTAGGAGTGTGTGTGTGTGTGTGTGTGTGTGTGTGTGTGTGTGTGTGCGCGCACGCGCTGCTGTGTGTTAATCAATAAAAGAGTCCATGACTTTGAAAGAGAGCCAAGAAAGTTATATGGAAGAGTCTGTAGGCAGGAAAGGGAAGAAAGAAAAAATTATGTCATAATCACCAAAGTAAAACCAAAGTAAAAAAGGTATTGTGTTGGAAATGGAAATTAGAATTTCATGCATGCTAAGTAAGTGCCCTATCCTTGGGCAACACCCTCAATCCACATATGGAAAAAGAATCAACAGTTTAATACTTTGGGGCTAGGAGTGTGGCTCAAGTGTAAGTCCCTGCTAGGATTTCCCAATGAGGTGCTTTGGCCCTGGCTCATTGGTAGAGAGAGTACTTGCTTAGAATCCTGCCTATCTCCATTGAAACTCTTGATCCATTCCCATCACTGAAAAAGAAATAAGAAGATTAAGAGATATTTTAAAATTAGCTTACAAAGTAACACGTTTTCTTATGTTTCTTTTACATATGCTTCGTTTGGGTTGACCTTCCCTTCTTCCTCTCCTCGTCTCACTGACTGGTATCTTTGAATTAACCTTTTTTTTTTAAAAATCACTATTCTCTCCAAAGTTGACATCTTTACAATGGGACTAAGCCACAAGCACTAGGCTCCCATGTAAGGATTATTACAACAGGAAAACGTGCTTGTTAACAAAAAGATAAGTATAACTCAAACTTTCTTGTGTTTTATTACTTTTCTGTTGTGTTCTGACATGCCAGGAATGTCTTTGAGGGATGATGGCACTATCTTGCCATCTCAGTCTTTAGAATTCAGAACAAATGCACTTTTGTAGTTTATAATTCACCCAGCCTGTAACATTCTGTAACAATAGCAGAAATGCTGAAATAATTCTCAAACTCCTTCAGGGACTGAGAGGTAGGGTGTTTTGCCTCTGGGACAGATCCTCCTCCTTTTTATCCTCCATCTCTTTTAAGGTCATGTACAATCTGATATCAGATTGGCCAAGACCAGATTTTGGCAAGCTGTGGTGTGGGCATGCTTGCATTGCGGGTATAATAGCCGTGGGAACAGCCTGAGAGTGGAGCTGTACAGACAAACCTAGCTCTAGGAGTTTCAGAAGACAAGTTGAGTCACCTTCCCAACATACCGGTTAAATAAAAGAGTAGAGCTCAGAGAAGACTCAGTGGGTAAAGGTGCTTGCTGCCAAGTCTGAAGATCCAGGTTCAATCCTGGGACCCACGTGGTGGAAGGAGAGAACTGACCTCTGCAAGCTGTCCACATATGTGTTGTGGCATGTGTATGCCTCACACAAGATCAATAAATAAATGTCAAAAAAAATCCAGGTGAGTAGCAGTGAAAAACAGAGAAAGATTTAATCAATGAGGCCACACTGGATAAAGGAAAACAGGAAGTGACCCCCGAGTCTGTCTTTGGGGACCTGACATGAGCCTTAGGTTTAAGTAGATGAAGAATTTGGAGTAAAGAGGAAGAGATAGGCATAACTAAGCAATCCTGTTCTAGACAGGGTCTGGTTATTTATGGTCTGATTTCTTCTTCTACAAGTGGCTGGAAGAAGTCCTATAATGGAGTAGCCTCACCATCACAGATGTTTGTCCTCGTTTGGGGTGTGTCCTACAAAAGTTTGTTTTTCCTGGCATCCTGAATTATTTCCTGGCCAACTGAAGACAATGACTGGAGGAGACCTGTATGGGATTGGTGGTATGGAGTAGAACACTATAAAATGCAATGATACTTCACCTAGAGCTGGAGAACTGATTCAGCCGGTAAAACACCTGCTATGCTAGCATGAGGAGCTGAGTTCAAAAACTAGAGCCTACGTTTAAAGAAAATCAGAATGTAGCACAGACTTGTAATTCCTACACTGGGGAGGTGGAGACAGGACGATCCTTAAGGCTTGCTGGCAGCTCAGTCTACTTGGTAAGTTCCAGGCTAATGAGAGACCCAGTTTCAAATGAAGAAAAAACAAAAAACCAGAATCAGTGAGCAGCACCTGAAAAGGGACACCGGAAATTTTCCTTTGGCTTCTATATACACATTTACACACATGATTATGCACATACATACATGTGCACCAGCACATGTATACCTCCCCACATACATGCATAGGTGTGCACACACATGCACACACGATGCCTCAGTTAGTCTTATCTTCAAGCCTTCAGCCAGCTGTGAAGGGAGATGAGACAGGCTATATATAAGACGATTCTCTCTCTCTCTCTCTCTCTCTCTCTCTCTCTCTCTCTCTCTCTGTTTGTGTATGACTCTGTGTAGGAATGTGCAGTTGAATGAAGATGTCCAGACCAAAAGACAGCATTGTATTCCCTGGAGCTAGAGTTATTGAAGGTTGTGGGTTGCCTGATGTGGGTGCTGGGAACTGATTGTGTGTCATCTGCAAGAACACTGCATGCTCTTAATCACTGAGCCATTTATCTATCTCTCGTTACCAGTTTCTAGATAGATTCTCCTTGGTTGACTGACACAGTGAGTTATATGTCACATACAACTATATAATATATAATATATACTATATAACATTAGTTATAAATTCACACCCTTCAGGCATGGGCATTCCAGGCCAGATCCCAAGGAGCCCAGATTTTTTACATAGGTTTGGGGAGATCGATCTCAATCCTCATTCTTGCACAGTAAACATTTTACTGTCCTCTCAACTTCAGCTGTTTGTTTGTCTGAGGCAGGTCTCACTATGTAGCCCAGGTCAGGCTTGAACTCAGTGTGTGGTCAAAGATGACCTTGAACTTTTGAACCTGCTTCTACTTCCTAAGTGCTAGAAAGATAGGCATGCACTGCTCACCGACCTTGTGTGGTTCTGGGGCTCAAGCCCAGAGTTTCATGGATGACAGGTTAGTTACACTCTATTGTCAGCCCCACTGAGTCTTCTGATGCTTTGTCTCTGCAGCCCTGGGCATTTCACCTGTTAAGTAAACAACAGACCTTGAGCTCTGCCCACAGATGCTTCACCTTGCCACCTGGAGCATCAGCCAGGATTAGCTAACTTTGAGAGCCCAGAACTAACAGGTTTACCCAGTTGTAAGTCTTTTATGTGTAAATCGACCAATCTAAAGCTCACACTCAGCCCTGCTTGATGATGACCTTACATCTGCCTTAGTTACACCAGGGTCAGGTGCCAGGCAATCGGGGACAACTCTGACGAACTGGAAGCCACTGAAAAGAGATCTGTTGGCTTTGCCTTTTCTTTGAAAATTGTTATAAAGACGCTTGGCCTTCATTTTGCTCTTGATCTCTCTGTCTCTAGATGGTCCCCAGTTTTCTCTGTGACCAATAAGAAGTCATATGCCTCCTGTTTTGTTAAACTGTTGTTATGGAGAAAACTGCAGCACCATCTTGGTGGCTAGCCATAAAGGGCAGAATGTTCTTTTGTGGCTTAAACACCATTAGAACTGTTGTTAAATTCCTTCTACGTCATCAGAAACTTTTGAAGAGACCAGGTTATTTTCCCATACACATGCACTAACAAAGGGTCACTATTCTTCAAAGTCATAAGATTTCTTTCATTGGGAACATCCTTCCCTTTTGTTGACTTTTCAAGAGGATTGTGAGAACACCCCAAGAGAGAGATCTGGTCCACTATGATTTGGGCAGTCTTCATGACTCAAAAAAGCCTGATCTCTCAAATATTGTTTGCGATGGCTAGCTTTAATTGTCAACCCAACCCACTGTGAATCACTGTGAAATAGCTTGTTGGAGGGATAGTCTAAATTGGGCTGGCTTGTGGGCGGACCGTCTTAATTGCTAATTGATTTCAGGCCACAGTACACTGTAGGTAGCATTACTCCCTAGGCAGAGTCCTGAACTGTGTGATAATGGAGAAACTGAAACTGCCCTGAGCATAAGGAGCAAATAAGTAAGCATGCGCATATTCACTCCTGGGGGGAGGATGTAGATTGTGTGTGCAATGTGACTAGCGGACATTCCTATCTCGACTTCTCCACAACAGACAGTTACCCGGAATTAATAAGCTGAAATAAACCCTCTGTTCTTCTATGTTGTTTTTTGTAAACGTATTTCATCACAGTAATAGAAATAAAACCAGGAAACCATTGATGTGTAATTTTAATAAGTTTCCAGCACAGAACACTTGGAGATACTTATTCAAACCGTAACCCCTTAGCTGATTCAGACCCTGCACATTTGAAAAGCCTTATAACATCATGGGTGGATACCAGAATTATGATTATAGTCTTAGCACTTGAGAGGCCAGAAGATTGTTAGTTTGAGGTCAGCTTGTGAGAAATAACTATACTTTGTAAAAAAAAAATCAAAGAGAGAGCTGAGGATGTAGCTCAGTCAGTAAAGTGTTTGCCTTGTTTCAGGGTTCCATTTACACAAACCAGGCATGGTGGGCATATGACTGATATCCCAGCACTGGGAAGATGGAGGCAGGAGGATCATCAGTTCAAGGCCATTCTCAGTTACGTAATGAGTTCAAGACTAGCATGTGACACAGGAGACTCTATCTTAAAACAAAACAAAACAAAACAACAGCAACAAAAACAAGACCCACTCAACACTGGACACCTAGTCAAATACCCAGGCCTAATAGTTTGTGAGTCTTGGAGGGAAAAATACAGCTACCAATATACTAAACCAGTATCATTCATAACTGTAGTCTAAAAATGTTTCCTTATATATACAGATAAATATAGTCCTCACACCTCATCAAGTAAACTTCTCTTTGCAATATATGGAGACCACTAAAAAAAAACCACAACCAATCAAAAATGCATTGTTGTAGAGTCCAGTCCCAATGAATATCTCTATGAGACGACTCCCACACCTATGGCTCAGGGATACATTGTGGATGAGGTGGTAGGAAGATAGTTAGAACGAGAGGATAAGGAAGTAATATTTAGACATATATATACACACACACACACATATATATGTATATATACAGAAATGTTTATGTGTGTGTTCAATTAGTAACAAATTAGGGAAAAAGGAGTCCATAAATTTGAAGGAGAGTAGGAAGATGAATGTCAGAGGGTTTGGAGGGAAGAAAGGGAAAGGAGAAATCTTTTAATTATAATCTCAAAAGTACAAGAAAGAAAAAAATGAATGGTGGTAAAGAGGAAAGACAGAGAAACTTTGTTAGGAAGTAGTTGTCATGATGATGGTGGTAGCATGCACTATTTACTGTTTTAGGTTTGTTCTGTCAATATTTTCTTGTTCTTTTAAAAGCACCCTATTCTATATTGTGAAAAAAAAAGACAACAAAAGTAAAAAAAAGTTAAGAAAAATTAAGCATATATGATCAACAGAGGCACATGATTCAAGAAGTCAAGGTGGCTGGAATTAGTTGCTGACTGTGCCCTCCCCCCACCCCCTTTGAGTTGTGTTTAAGACTCTGGGGCTCTCTACTCCAGACACACAGCCATGGTGACAAAGCAAGAAATGTTTTCTCCTAATGTTTCTTCTGTATATATCACGCAGGCACCCCTTGGTGAGCCTGATACCTCCCCTCTTTTAAGTACCTCTGTGTGGGTTCTATGCCTTGTGTGGCTCCTTTCGTGTTGGCCTCTGAGGTTGGTTTTAAGCCTATGGTTGAGATTTGTGGCTCCCCATCTTATGGTTGGGTTTTACATTGCGTTTTGTAGTTGTATTCTGTGGCTTTGTTCTATGGCTTTGCTCTATGTTAGAATCTCTTACTGGGATTTATGGCTGTGTTTTATAGATGGGTTTGTAGCTTTGCTCTGAGGCTGGGATTCTTTTTTTTTTTTATTTTCTTTTTCTTGGCTATTTTATGTATTTACATTTCAAATGTTATTCCCTTCCCCCCCTTTCCCTTACCCCCTCCACCTGCCCCTGCTTTTATGAGGATGCTCCTACTCCCATCAACCCATTCCCATATCAACACCCTGGCATTCCCCTACGTTGGGAAAATGAGCCTTCACAGGACCAAGGGGTTTTCCTCCCATTGATTCTGGACACTGCCATCCTCTGCAACATACGCAGCTTGAGTCAAGGGTCTCTCCATGTGTACTCATTGGTTGGTGGTTTAGTCTCTGGGAGCTCTGGTGGGGTCTGGTTGGTTGATATTGTTGTTCATCCTATGGGGTTGCAAACCCCTTCAGCTCCTTCAGTCTATTCTCTAACTCCTGCATTGGGGTCCCCTTGTTCAGTCCAATGGTTAGCTGTAAGCATCCTGATCTGTATCAGTAAGGCTCTGGTAGAGCCTCTCAGGAGACACACATATCTGGATCCTGTCAGCAAGCACTTCTTGGCAACAGCAAGAGTGACTGGGTTTGGTGGCTGCATATGGGATGGAACCCCAGTCTCCAGATGACCTTTTCTTCAGTCCCAGCTCAACTTTTTGTCCCTGTATTTCCTCCCGTGAGTATTTTGTTCTCCCTTCTAAGAAGGAACGACACATCCACATTTTGGTCTTTCTTCTTGAGCTTCATATGACTCTGTGAATTTTTTCATATCCACATATCAGTGAGTGCCTACCATGTGTGTTCTTTTGTGATTGGGTTACCTCACTCAGGATGATATTTTCTACGTTCTGACCTTCAGTTAACCCAGCACCATTTGTTGAAAATGCTGTCTTTTTTTCCAATGGATGGTTTTAGCTCCTTTGTCAACGATCAAGTGACCAACAGTGTGTGGGTTCATTTCTGGGTCTTCAGTCCTATTTCATTGATCTACCTGCTTGTCTTTGTATCAATACCATACAGTTTTTATCATGATTGCTCTATAGTACAGCTTGAGGTCAGGAATGGTGATTCCCCCAGAAGTTCTTTTATTGTTGAGGATAGTTTTCACTATCCTGGGTTTTTTGTTATTCCAGATGAATTCGCAAATTGCTTTTTCTTTCTTTATTTCTTTTTTTTTTTTATTAACTTGAGTATTTCTTATTTACATTTCGATTGTTATTCCCTTTCCCAGTTTCGGGGCCAACATCCCCCTAACCCTTCCCACTCCCCTTCTATATGGGTGTTCCCCTCCCCACCCTCCCCCCATTACCGCCCTCCCCCCAACAATCACATTCACTGGGGGTTCAGTCTTGGCAGGACCAAGGGCTTCCCCTTCCATTGGTGCTCTTACTAGGCCATTCATTGCTACCTATGCGGTTGGAGCCCAGGGTCAGTCCATGTATAGTCTTTGGGTAGTGGCTTAGTCCCTGGAAGCTCTGGTTGGTTGGCATTGTTGTTTATATGGGGTCTCAAGCCCCTTCAAGCTCTTTCAGTCCTTTCTCTGATTCCTGAAATGGGGGTCCCATTCTCAGTTCAGTGGTTTGCTGCTGGCATTAGCCTATGTATTTGCTGTATTCTTGCTGTGTCTCTCAGGAGAGATCTACATCTGGTTCCTGTTGGCCTGCACTTCTTTGCTTCATCCATCTTGTCTAATTGGGTGGCTGTATATGTATGGGCCACATGTGGGGCAGGCTCTGAATCGGTGTTCCTTCTGCCTCTACTTTAATCTTTGCCTCCCTATTCCTTGCCAAGGGTATTCTTGTTCCCCTACTAAAGAAGGAGTGAAGCATTTGCATTTTGATCATCCCTCTTGAGTTTCATGTGTTCTGTGCATCTAGGGCAATTCAAGCATTTGGGCTAATATCCACTTATCAATGAGTGCATACCATGTGTGTTCTTCTGTGGTTGTGTTACCTCACTCAGGATGATATTTTCCAGATCCATCCATTTCCCTATGAATTTCATACAGTCATTGTTTTTGATAGCTGAGTAATATTCCATTGTGTAGATGTACCACATTTTCTGTATCCATTCCTCTGTTGAAGGGCATCTGGTTTTTTCCAGCTTCTGGCTATTATAAATATGGCTGCTATGAACATAGTGGAGCACGTGTCTTTTTTATATGTTGGGGCATCTTTTGGGTATATGCCTAAAGGAGGTATAGCTGGGTCCTCAGGTAGTTCAATGTCCAATGTTCTGAGGAACCTCCAGACTGATTTCCAGAATGGTTGTACCAGTCTGCAATCCCACTAACAATGGAGGAGTGTTCCTCTTTCTCCACATCCTTGCCAGCATTTACTGTCACCTGAGTTTTTGATCTTAGCCATTCTCACTGGTTTGAGGTGAAATCTCAGGGTTGTTTTGATTTGCATTTCCCTTATGACTAAAGATGTTGAACATTTCTTTAGGTGTTTCTCAGCCATTCAACATTCCTCAGCTGCGAATTCTTTGCTTAGCTCTGAACTCCATTTTTTTTTGTTTTCTTTTTTTTCTTTTTTTTTAAATATTTATTTTATGTATATGAGTACACTGTAGGTGTCTTCAGACACACCAGAAGAGGGCATCAGATCTCATTACAGATGGTTGTGAGCCACCATGTGGTCGCTGGGATTTGAACTCAGGAACTCTGGGAAGAGCAGTCAGTGCTCTTATCCTCTGAGCCATCTCTCCAGCCTGCTTTGTTTTCTGAAACACGTTTAAATATAAACATGGCTGGAGACAGTTAGAAGCTTAGACCTCTATATGAAACCAGCGATAGCCCCAAACACTGTCCTACCTGCAACAGGACTTCTCTAACTGAGTCCCGCTCCCTCATCTCTCCTCCCATTCTGCATTGCCTCCTTTTAGCTCCTAATTCAGAGCTCAGTGGGTACAGTGGCTATTTCTGGCTAACAACTTGACCATATCTGGAATGAACTACACTCCAGAGTTGGAAGGCTCACCTTTGATCCTAATCTTGAGGCTATGAGATACAGGATTCTGACCTGGATCTTGGTATGGCGATCTTGATGTAAAGTGGCTATGAATCCTAGCAGTTTAAGGCAAGGAGATCTCTGAGTTCAAGGTCACTTGGGACAAAGCAAGTCCCAGACCCAGGCATGTTGGTACACACCTTTAATCTGGGACACGCCTTCTGCCGGAGATTTGGAAGAAAATTGGGACATTGGAAGAAAGAAGCTCTCTTTTTTGCCTGCCTGCCTGCCTGCCTGCCTGCCTGCCTGCCTGCCTGCCATTAGATAGCATGGACATGTCTAGACTCCTTTCTGTTTACCAGATCAATTAAACCTGCAGCTCCCATGACTTAAGCTCCTTGGGGTAAGGTGAGAAAAATAATGTTTTAAGTTGCAGTAAAAGAAAGAAAACACAATCATGAGGCATTTCTAAATTAAGTCTTTCCCTCTCCACTTGCATTATTTATTTATGTAGACATTTTTATTTTAAAATCTTATTCCTCTCTTCTTGATGGTTTCAGTAACTAAGATAGAAGTCCCTTTTCTTCATTACCAATGATTTTCTCTCACAGACACAACTTGGGACACCTAAAGAACACAGGCAATTCTAAACCGTTCCTGTTTGACAGAATGTTTCCCAGTGTGTGGTAAGAATGAGTGCTATACAAACAGTGACTAGGACTGGGGACAGCGAGAGGGCCACTCTCTCCATGACTACTGGCAAGTGGGAACCACATGAACTGACAGAAAATATATAACAGCATGTTTATATCCCATTCTTTCTTCTACAGTCTTGGGATGATGGCCCCTCAATGGGCAACTGGAACTTTACTGTCTTCGATGACGTAGACGTCTACAGCTTGGGATTGCTCTGTGCTTTGAAAAACTCCATTCTGAAATCCATGGAAGACAACGGCACTCTCCAGGATCTTCTTTCTTCTGTGTCTGTACTTTAGGACAGCCAGGACACCTGCAAGGAGGATCAGGAGTGCAGCAGACACAGAGGTTCCAATATAGAGGTCCTTAGTGGAGATCTTCAGGGGCGATTGTGTTGGGACCACTTCGGTGTGATTATTCCAAAGCTGATCTGATGATGTCACAGTAGTGGTCCAAGCTGCTGGGAGAAGGAGTAGGAGACCTGAAATGAGGACTTGAGGGGGCATCATGATGGTGACCTGTACTTAGGGAAAGTGACTTCTTGTTAGTCTCTCCTTCTGGTGCTCTGCTGCCCATGGACTCTCCCAGAGCTATTTATGGATGAAGGCAAATCTCTCTTGTAATTCCATCCTTATCTCCTGGCCACACTTTCACCTGTTCTGAGTGAAAACTAAGTTCTCCAGTTCTCCAATCCACCCACTAGATAGCATCTCCTGAACTCCATTTTTTAATAGGGTTATTTGTCTCCCTGCGGTCTAACTTCTTGAGTTCTTTGTATGTTTTGGATATAAGCCCTCTATCTGTTGTAGGATTGGTAAAGATCTTTTCCCAATCTGTTGGTTGCCATTTTGTCCTAACCACAGTGTCCTTTGCTTTACAGAAGCTTTGCAGTTTTATGAGATCCCATTTGTCGATTCTTGATATTAGAGCATAAGCCATTGGTGTTTTGTTCAGGAAATTTTTTCCAGTGCCCATGTGTTCAAGATGCTTCCCCACTTTTTCTTCTTTCAGTTTGAGTGTATCTGGTTTGATGTGGAGGTCCTTGATCCACTTGGACTTAAGCTTTGTACAGGGTGATAAGCATGGATCGATCTGCATTCTTCTACATGTTGACCTCCAGTTGAACCAGCACCATTTGCTGAAAATACTATCTTGTTTCCATTGGATGGTTTTGGCTCCTTTGTCAAAAATCAAGTGACCATAGGTGTGTGGGTTCATTTCTGCGTCTTCAATTCTATTCCATTGGTCTATCTGTCTGTCTCTGTACCAATACCATGCAGTTTTTATCACTATTGCTCTGTAATACTGCTTGAGTTCAGGGATAGTGATTCCTCCAGAAGTCCTTTTATTGTTGATAATAGTTTTAGCTATCCTGGTTTTTTTGTTATTCCAGATGAATTTGTAAATTGTTCTGTCTAACTCTTTGAAGAATTGGATTGGTATTTTGATGGGGATTGCATTGAATCTGTAGATCCCTTTTGGTAAAATGGCCATTTTTACTATATTTATCCTGCCAATCCATGAGCATGGGAGATCTTTCCATCTTCTGAGGTCTTCTTCAATTTCTTTCTTCAGAGGCTTGAAGTTCTTATTGTAGAGATCTTTTACTTGCTTGGTTAAAGTCACTCCGAGGTACTTTATATTATTTGGGACTATTATGAAGGGTGTCGTTTCCCTAATTTCTTTTTTTTTTTTTTCCGGGGCTGGGGACTCAACAAGCGCTCTACCGCTGAGCTAAATCCCCAACCCCTGTTACCCTAATTTCTTTTTCGGCTTGTTTCTCTTTTGTGTAGAGGAAGGCTACTGATTTATTTGAGTTAATTTTATACCCAGCCACTTTGCTGAAGGTGTTTATCGGCTTTAGTAGTTCTCTGGTGGAACTTTTGGGATCACTTAAATATACTATCATATCACCTGCAAATAGTGATATTTTGACTTCTTCTTTTCCAATCTGTATCCCCTTGATCTCCTTTTGTTGTCTGATTGCTCTGGCTAGAACTTCAAGAACTATATTGAATAAGTAGGGAGAGAGTGGGCAGCCTTGTCTAGTCCCTGATTTTAGTGGGATTGCTTCAAGTTTCTCTCCATTTAGTTTAATGTTAGCAACTGGTTTGCTATATATGGCTTTTACTATGTTTAGGTATGGGCCTTGAATTCCTATGCTTTCCAGGACATTTATCATGAAGGAGTGTTGAATTTTGTCAAATGCTTTCTCAGCATCTAATGAAATGATCATGTGGTTTTGTTCTTTCAGTTTGTTTATATAATGGACCACGTTGATGGTTTTACGTATATTAAACCATCCCTGCATGCCTGGAATGAAGCCTATTTGATCATGGTGGATGATTGTTTTGATGTGCTCTTGGATTCGGTTTGCCAGAATTTTATTGAATATTTTTGCATCGATATTCATAAAGGAAATTGGTCTGAAGTTCTCTTTCTTTGTAGTGACTTTGTGTGGTTTAGGTATAAGAGTAATTGTGGCTTCATAGAAGGAATTCGGTAGTGCTCCATCTGTTTCAATTTTGTGGAATAGTTTGGATAGTATTGGTATGAGGTCTTCTATGACGGTCTGATAGAATTCTGCACTAAACCCGTCTGGACCTGGGCTCTTTTTGGTTGGGAGACTTTTAATGACTGCTTCTATTTCGTTAGGAGTTATGGGGTTGTTTAAATGGTTTATCTGTTCCTGATTTAGCTTCAGTACCTGGTATCTGTCTAGGAAATTGTCCATTTCCTCCAGATTTTCCAGTTTTGTTGAATATAGGTTTTTGTAGTAGGATCTGATGATTTTTTGAATTTCCTCTGAATCTGTAGTTTTGTTTCCCTTTTCATTTCTGATTTTGTTAATTTGGACACACTTTCTGTGTCCGCTCGTTAGTCTGTCTAAGGGTTTGTCTATCTTGTTGATTTTGTCAAAGAACCAACTTTTGGTTCTGTTGATTCTTTCTATGGTCCTTTTTGTTTCTACTTGGTTGATTTCAATTCTGAGTTTGATTATTTCCTGCCTTCTACTCCTCCTGGGTGTATTTGCTTCTTTTTGTTCTAGAGCTTTTAGGTGTGCTGTCAAGCTGGTGACATATGCTCTCTCCTGTTTCTTTCTGCAGGCACTCAGAGCTATGAGTTTTCCTCTTAGCACAGCTTTCATTGTGTCCCATAAGTTTGGGTATGTTGTACCTTCATGTTCATTAAATTCTAAGAAGTCTTTATTTTCTTTCTTTATTTCTTCCTTGACCAGGTTATCATTGAGTAGAGCATTGTTCAATTTCCACGTATATGTGGGCATTCTTCCCTTATTGTTATTGGAGACCAGCTTTAGGCCGTGGTGGTCTGATAGTACGCATGGGATTATTTCTATCTTTCTATATCTGTTGAGGCCTGCTTTTTGACCAATTGTATGGTTAATTTTGGAGAAAGTACCATGAGGTGGTGAGAAGAATGTATATCCTTTTGCTTTAGGATAGAATGTTCTATAAATATCTGTTAAGTCCATTTGGTTCATGACTTCTCTTAGTCTGTCTACGTCTCTGTTTAATTTCTGTTTCCATGACCTGTCCATTGATGAGAGTGGGGTGTTGAAATCTCCTACTATTCTTGTGTGAGGTGCAATGTGTGTTTTGAGCTTTAGTAAGGTTTCTTTTACATATGTAGGTGCCCTTGTATTTGGGGCATAGATATTTAGGATTGAGAGTTCATCTTGGTGGATTTTTCCTTTGATGAATATGAAGTGTCCTTCCTTATCTTTTTTGATGACTTTTAGTTGAAAATTGATTTTATTTGATATTAGAATGGCTACTCCAGCTTGCTTCTTCTGACCATTTGCTTGGAAAGTTGTTTTCCAGCCTTTTACTCTGAGGTAATGTCTGTCTTTGTGTTTCCGGTAGGCAGCAGAATGCAGGGTCCTCATTGCGTATCCAGTTTGTTAATCTATGTCTTTTTATTGGGGAGTTGAGACCATTGATGTTGAGAGATATTAAGGAATAGTGTTTATTGCTTCCTGTTACATTCATATTTGGATGTGAGGCTATGTTTATGTGCTTTTCTTCTCCTTGTTTTGTTGCCAAGACATTTAGTTTCTTGCTTTTTTCTAGGGTGTAGCTTGCCTCCTTATGTTGGGCTTTACCATTTATTATCCTTTGTAGCGCTGGATTTGTAGAAAGATATTGTGTAAATTTGGTTTTGTCATGGAATATCTTGGTTTCTCCGTCTATGTTTATTGAGAATTTTGCAGGATACAGTAACCTGAGCTGGCATTTGTGCTCTCTTAGGGTCTGTATGACATCTGTCCAGGATCTTCTGGCTTTCATAGTCTCTGGCGAGAAGTCTGGTGTGATTCTGATAGATCTGCCTTTATATGTTACTTGACCTTTTTCCCTTACTGCTTTTAATATTCTTTCTTTATTTTGTGCATTTGGTGTTTTGATTATTATGTGATGGGAGGAGTTTCTTTTCTGGTCCAATCTATTTGGAGTTCTGTAGGCTTCTTGTATGCTTATGGGCATCTCTTTCTTTAGGTTAGGGAAGTTTTCTTCTATGATTTTGCTGAAGGTATTTACTGGTTCTTTGAGTTGGGGGTCTTCACTCTCTTCTATACCTATTATCCTTAGGTTTGATCTTCTCATTGGGTCCTGGATTTCCTGTATGTTTTGAACCAGTAGCTTTTTCCGTTTTACATTATCTTTAACCGTTGTGTCGATGATTTCTGTGGAATCTTCTGCTCCTGATATTCTCTCTTCTATCTCTTGTATTCTGTTTGTGATGCTTGTATCTACGGCTCCTTGTCTCTTCCTTTGGTTTTCTATATCCAGGGTTGTTTCCCTGTGTTCTTTCTTGATTGCTTCTATTTCCATTTTTAATTCCTTCAATTGTTTGATTGTGTTTTCCTGGAATTCTTTCAGGGATTTTGTGATTCCTCTCTATAGACTTCTACTTGTTTATTTACATTTTCCTGTGTTTCTCTAAGGGAGTTCTTCATATCTTTCTTGAAGTCCTCCAGCATCATGATCAAATATGATTTTAAATCTAGATCTTGCTTTTCTGGTGCGTTTGGATATTCAGTGTTTGCTTTCGTGGGAGAATTGGGCTCTGATGATGCTATGTAGTCTTAGTTTCTGTTGCTTGGGTTCCTGCGCTTGCCCCTCACCATCAGATTATCTCTGGTGTTACCTTGTTCTGCTATTTCTGATAGTGGCTAGACTGTCCCATAAGCCTGTGTGACAGGAGTGTTGTAGACCTGTTTTCCTGTTTTCTTTCAGCCAGTTATGGGAACAGAGAGTTCTGCTTTCGGGCATGTACTTTTTCCTGTCTAAAGATCTTCAGCTGTTCCTGTGGGCCTGAAGAGTTCCTGTGTGTTCCTGTGAGTCAGAAATGTGGGCTGAGTGTAGTCTCTTCTGGCTTCCCAGGCTTGTCTGCCTCTTTGAAGTTTTAGCCCTCCCTCCCACGGGATTTGGGTGCAGAGAGCTGTTAATCCAGTCCCTTTAGGTTCCGGAGGTGTCTCGGGCTCAGGAGGTCTGCAGCTCCAGTGCACCTATGTACCGTTTCCCAGAGGCTGTATACAGTTTCCTCTTGGGCCAGGGATGTGGGCAGGGGTGGGCAGTATTGGTGGTCTCTCCCGCTCTGCAGTCTCAGGAGTGCCCACCTGTCTCGTTGGTATGCTCTCTCTCCCACGGGGTTTGGGAGCAGTGAACTGCGGGCAGGGCTCAGCGAAGTTTGGAATCCAGCTAAGAACCGGAAGTGTGCGGTCCTAGAGGAATTTTGCCTTTGTGTGTCCTGAGCCCACCAGTCAGGTCGTTTGGAGCAGAAAAGTTGGTCTTACCTATGGTCCCGAGGCTCAAGTTTGCTCATGGGGTGTTGCTTATCGCAAATTGCCTTTTCTAACTCTATGAAGAATTGAGTTGGGATTTTGATGGGGATTGCATTGAATCTGTAGATTGCTTTTGGCAAGATGGCCATTTTCACAATATTAATTCTGCCAATCCATGAGCATGGGAGATCTCTCCATCTTATGATATCTTCTTCAATTTCTTTCTTCAGAGACTTGAAGTTCTTGTCATACAGATCTTTCCCTTGCTTGGTTAGAGTCACACTGAGGTATTTCATATTATTTGGGACTATTGTGAAGGGCATCCTTTCCCTAATTTTTCTCAGCTTGTTTATCCTTTGAGTAGAGGAAGGCTACTAATTTGTTTGAGTTAATTTTAAATCCAGCTACTTTGCTGAAGTTGTTTGTCAGGTTTAGGAGTTCTCTGGTGGAATTTTTGGGGTTACTTAAGTACACTATCATATCATATGCAAATAGTGATATTTTGGCTTCTTCCTTTCCAATTTGTATCCCTTTGACCTCTTTTTGTTGTCTAATTGCTCTGGCTAGGACTTCAAGTACTATATTGAATAAGTAGGGAGAGAGTTGGCAGCCTCATTTAGTTCCTGATTCTAGTGGGATTGCTTCAAGTTTGTCTCCATTTAGTTTGGTGTTGACTGCTGGTTTGCTGTATATTGCTTTTTACTATATTTAGGTATGGGCCTTGAATTCCTGATAATTTCAAGACTTTTATCATTAAGGGGTATTGAATTTTGTTAAATGCTTTCTCAGCATCTAATTCAATGATCGTGTGGTTTTTTTCCTTGAGTTTGTTTGTATAGAAAATTACATGAATGGATTTTTGTATATTGCATCCCTGGGATGAAGTCTACTTGATCATGGTGAATGATCATTTTCATGCGTTCTTGGTTTTAGTTTGTAAGAATTTTATTGAGTATTGGTATTAGATCTTCTTTGAAGGTCTGATAGAATTCTTCATTAAACCCATCTCGTCCTGGGCTTTTTCTGGTTGGGAGACTTCTTTTTTTTCAGCTCTGATGACACTTGTATTCAGATTACTCTCTCTCTCTCTCTCTCTCTCTCTCTCTCTCTCTCTCTCTCTCCTCTCCCTCTCTTCTCCCCCTCTCCCTCTCTCCCTCTCTCTCTCTTGATCATTATTTATTTTTGTTACTCTTTTTGGATTTTTAATTTACATTTTAAATATTATTCCCTTTCCTGTTTTCCCGGGCATAAGCCCCTATCCCATCTCCCAACCCTTCTACTATAAGGGTGTTCTGCTCCCCATCCATTTCCCCTTCCTGCCCCCCCCCCCATTCTCCTACACTGGGGGTTCAACCTTGGCAGGACCAAAGGCTTCTCCTTCCATTGGTGCCCAACAAGGCCATCCTCTGCTACATATGCAGCTGGAGCCATGGGTCAGCCCACATATAGTCTTTGGGTAGTGGTTTCGTCCCGGGGAATTCTGGTTGGTTGGCATTGTTGTTCTTACAAGGTTGCAAGCCCCTTCAACTCTTTCAGTTCTTTCTCTAATTCCTCCAACAGGCAGTCCACTTTTAATGACTGTTTCTATTTCTTTAGGGGTTATGGGACTGCTTTATCTGATCCTGATTTAAGTTTGGTACCTGGTATCTGTCTAGAAAAGAATCCTTTTCCTCCAGATTTTTCAGTTTTGTTGAGTATAGTTTTTTGTAATAGGATCTGATAATTTTTATAAAATTTCTCCAGTTTCTGTTGTTATGTCTCCCTTTTCATTTCTGATTTTGTTAATTTGGATACTCTTTCTGTGCCCTCTGGTTCGTCAGGCTAAGGGTTTATCTATCTTGTTGATTTTCTCTAAGAACCAGCTCCTGGTTTTGTGGATTCTTTGTATAGTTCTTTCTGTTTCTACTTGGTTGACTTCAGCTCTAAGTTTGATTATTTCCTGTTTTCTACTCCTCTTGGGTGTATTTGCTTCTTTTTGTTGTAGAGCTTTTAGGTGTGCTGTCAAGCTGCTAATGTACACTCTCTCCAGTTTCTTTTCAGAGGCACTGAGAGCTATGAGTTTTCCTCTTAGCACTGCTTTCATGGTATCCCATAAGTTTGGGTATGTTGTGCCTTCATTTTCATTAAATTCTAAAAAGTTTTTAATTTCTTTTTTATTTCTTCCTTGACCAAGTTGTCGTTGAGTAGAGCATTGTTCAGCTTTCATGTGTATGTGGGCTTCCTGGTTTTTGTCATTGTTGTTGTTGTTGAAGTCCAGTCTTAGTTCATGGAGATCTCCTATTTATTGAGACCTGTTTTGTGACCAATTTTATGGTCAATTTTTGAGAAGGTACCACGAGGTGCTGAGAAGAAGGTATATTCTTTTGTTTTAGGATGAAATGTTCTATAGATATTTGCTAAATCATTTTGGTTCATAACTTCTTTTATTTCACTGCATCTCTGTTTAGTTTCTGTTTTCATGATCCATTCATTAATGAGAGTGGTGTGTTGAAGTCTCCTACTATTATTGTGTGTGGTGCAATGGATGGTTTGAGCTTGACTAAAGTTTCTTTTATGAATGTAGGTGCCTTTACATTTGGATCATAGATATTCAGAATTAAGAGTTCATCTTGGTAGATTTTTCCTTTGATGATTATAAAGTGTCCTTCCATATCTTTTTTGATAACTCTTGGTTGAACGTCAATTTTATTCGATATTAGAAGAGCTACACCAGCTTGTTTCTTGTGTCCATTTGCTTGGAAAAAATTTCCCAGCCTTTTACTCTTAGGTAGTATCTGTCTTTGTCACTGAGGTGCATTTCTTGTATGTAGCAAAATGCTGGGTCCTTTTTATGTACCCAGTCTGTTAGTCTATGCCTTTTTATTGGGGAATTGAGTCCACTGATGTTGAGAGATATTAAGGAATAGTGATTTTTGTATCCTGTTATTTTAGTTCTTTAGAGGTGAAATTATTTTTGTGTGGGTATCTTCTTTTGGGTTTGTTGCAAGAAGATAACTTTCTTGCCTTTTCTAGGGTGTAGTTTTCCTCCTTGTATTGGAATTTTTCATCTATTATCTTTCATAGGGCTGGATTTGTGGAAAGATATTGTGTAAATTTGGCTTTGTCATGGAATATCTTGGTTTCTCCATCTATATTAATTGAAAGTTTTGCTGGGTATAGTAGCCTGGGCTGGCATTTGTGTTCTCTTAGGGTTTATATGACATCTACCTAGTCTCTTCTGGCTTTCATAGTCTCTATTGAGAAATCTGATGTAATTCTGGTAGGTCTGCCTTTATATGTTACTTGACCATTTCCCCTTACTGTTTTTAATATTCTTTCTTTTTTTTTCTTTTTTTTTGGAGCTGGGGACCGAGCCCAGGGCTTTGCGCTTGCTAGGCACGCTCTCTACCACTGAGCTAAATCCCCAACCCTTTAATATTCTTTCTTTGTTTTGTGTATTTGATGTTTTGACTAGTATGTGGCAGGAGGAATTTCTTTTCTTGTCCCATCTGTTTGGAGTTCTGTAGGGTTCTTGTATGTTCATGGGTTTCTCTTTCTTTAGGTTAGGGAAGTTTTCTTCTATAATTTTGTTGAAGTTATTTATTGACCCTTTCATTTGAGATCTTCCTTCTCATTTACATCTACTATTCTTAGGTTTGTTCTTCTCATTGTGTTCTAGATTTCCTGGATGTTTTGGGTTAGGAGCTTTTTGCTTTTTGCATCTTCTTTGACTACAGTGTCAATGTTTTCTATGGTATCTTCTGCCCCTAAGATTCTCTCTTTAATCTCTTGTATTCTGTTTGTGATGTTTGCATCTACAACTCCTGATCTCTTTCCTAGGTTTTCTACCTCCAGGGTCATCTCCATTTGTGATTTCTTTATTGTTTCTATTTCCATTTGTAGATCCTGGATGATTTTGTTCAATTCTTTCACCTGTTTGGTTGTGTTTTCCTGTAATTCTTTAAGCAATTTTTGTGTTTCTTCTTTAAGGGCTTCTACTTGTTTACCTGTGTTCGCCTGTATTTCTTTGAGGGAATTATTTAAGTCCTTCTTAAAGTCCTCTATCATCATCATGAGATATGATTTTAAATCCAAATCTTGCTTTTCTGGTGTGTTTGGGATATCCAGTATTTGTTGTGTTGAGAGAACTGGGTTCTGATAGTAGTCTTGGTTTCTTTTGCTCAGTTTCTTGTGTTTGCCTCTCACCATCTGGTTACCTCTGATGTTAGTTGGTCTTGCTGTCTCTGACTGGAGCTTGTCCTTCCTGTCACCCTGTGAGCTTGTGAGCCTGTGTTCTTAAGAGTGAGAGCACTCCTGGGAGACCAACTGTCTCAGGGTCTGGGTTTTGGTTCTGGAGTGCTGTGGGACAGCCTTAGCTCTGGGCACAGACGGAGACCTGAAGGGTCCTGTTTTATTCCATCCTGAGGTTCCCACGCCCTGTGTGCTCCCAGTGGGTCTCTCTTTGGATAGTCAGTGGAGAGAAAGTGTGGTCCCACCTGTGGGCTTAGGACTGTGAGTGCTCCTGTCAGACCAGATCTCTGAGGGCATGTTTGGGTCTGAGGACTGTGGGACAGCCCCAGCTCTGGGAGCTGAAGCTGGGATTCTTGGTGGAGTTTTGTATCTTGATTTTGCCACTGACTTTTGTGTTGGATTCTGTCTAGGGCTTGTTCCTGAATTTGTGGTTCGGTGCTGTGACATTGGTTATGATTTCTGGGAAGTTACTGACTAGAAACTGCAGCTTACTGTACTCGTCCAGCATAGGAAGATCATATCTCACACCTGTAGCCCATAAAAAGATAAAAGTTCAGAGTACACTTTCTCCCTGGGTGCATATTGTTCTCACACCATCATAAAGTTGAAAAGCACTCTGTCAAACCATTGTAAGACTGTAGTTAATCATTTAAGAGCAAAAATATGGACCCTTGCTTTACAATACAGCAGAAGAACTTTAGGATTGCATTTGTTTGTGTATGGCCAAATTTTCAAAAAGAAAAGAAAAACAACCAGCAAAACCCAACTAACAGAATGGAAAGAAAGCAGGGCTAGAAGGGCACATTTTGCTTTCCCTCACATAACAGTTCAGATGTGGTTCCAAGGATCCATGAAGCCAGCTGTGACCTCCTTCCACCTCATTGCACTATCCTCCTTAGTATCTCTGGTTCGTTCTTAAGGTCTCAGGACAGCTGCTGCACTTCTAGACATCACAACCATGTTCCACCCAGCAAGAAGGTAGAATGAGTAGTTTGGATGGATCAGTGGTTGAGTGTGTGCACTCTACTGGGGAAGGACCTAGGTTCAGTTGCCTCTTGAGCAGATACCTGCTCTTGTGAGCACACACCTATACAGAAAGACACATAAGTTTAGAATCTTAAAGGAAAGAGCAGAGATTATCAAATAAATGTGAGTATATTGCCAGAATCTTCTGGCTTGCCATGAAAACAGGAGGACCTATGTTCTGATCCCTAGTATCCATGTAAAGCCTAGTATCCAAGTAAAAGGCTGATATTGTAATGCATGTGTATAATCCCAGCACTAAACAGGCAGAGCCGGAAGATTCTGAGGACCACGTGTTTCTCATGCTTTGTTGCTTGTGTGTATTTGTGTGTGTGTGTGTGTATGTGTGTATTTATGTATGTGTGCATGTATGTATGAATGTGTGTATGTATGTATGTGTGTATTTGTGCATGTATGTGTGTATGTATATATGTGTGCATGTGTTCATGTATGTATGTATGTATGTATGTATGTATGTATGTGGGGGGGGTCAGTTGAGGGTGCCATTGGCAAGTGAAGGAAAGCCTCAGCTAGGTGTTTCTTGGTTGCTTTTCAGCAAACCTCCTGTGCCCACAGGATTCTCATTTGTAGGAGTTGCCTCTGTCACCTCATCTGATGAGTTATTTGTTCCTGTAACAAAACCTTACAAAAACCACTTAAGGAGGGAAGGTTTATTTTGGCTCACAGATTTGCTTTTGTTGGAACACAGCTCTTCTCACTGTCAGAGCCCTGTCTCTCGGCCTTCCCCATCTACTCTCTACACAGTCTGCATCCTCATCCTGCATCTTGTTCTGTTCACAACACTTAGCAAACACCTGCCTGTTTCCTCTGGTCTCTCTCTCTCTCTCTCCCTTAACTTCTTTCTTTCTCTTTTCCATCCTTCCCCTCTTCTTCCATTCCCATCTCCACCTTTTCTCATCTTCTCTTTCTCTCTTTCTGTCTTGTTTCTATACATGTGCAAATGTGTGCACATCAGTGTGACGAAGGCCAGAGGACAACCTCAGTTGTTACTAAGGTGATGCATACCATTTTATTTATTTATTTATTTATTTATTTATTTATTTATTTATTTATTTATTTATTTATTGTGGCTACAGCTTTCTGCCTGCATGTATGCCTGCAGGCCAGAAGAGGGCACCAATCTCATTACAGATGGTTGTGAGCCACCATGTGGTTGCTGGGAATTGAACTCATGACCTCTTGGAAGAGCAGTCAGTGCTCTTAACCTCAGAGCCATCTCTCCAGCTCTACCATATTATTTTTTTAAAGATTTATTTATTTTTATTTTATATGCATGGGAGTTTTGCCTATATATAAGTCTGTGCACCATGTATGTGCAGTACTTGATGAAGCCAGAAGAGGAGGTCAGATCCGATCCCCTTAGAACTGAACATGTAGAAGGTTCTTAGTCATCAATGTGGGTTCTGGGAATCATACCTGGGTTCTTTGGAAGACAAACAATGATCTTAACTGCTGAGCTACCTCTCTTACCTTGTTTTTTTTGAGACAAGATCTCTGACTGCTCTGGAACTTGCTCATTTAGCTAGGCTGGCTAGCTAGAAAGATGATTCACCTTTCTTCTTTCCTAGTGCTAGCATTATAAGCATATGCCATTGGGTGTGTGTGTGTGTGTGTGTGTGTGTGTGTGTGTGTGTATAGACCTGAAGTCTATGAAGTTATTTTTTGAGACAGGATCACTTCATGTAGATTAGACTTGTCTGGCTGGGCTGTTGATAAAGATTTTCCTGACTTTCTTTCTCCAGTGTGCCACCATGCCCAGTTTATACAATGCTCCTGGTCTGTATGTGTTCTCAGGGCTGACCAGTTGGTGTGCTCTTCCCTAGGGAAGACTCCTTTTCCTGCTCTCAGTCTTCCTTGGTTGTCTGTAGTTTGTGCAGGGGTAAGAGAACTCACAGGCTTTTCTTCGTTCATTTGGCAATGGTTGGTGTTCAGCTTGTTTAGTTCCTGCTTAGTCAGTCATGTGGGTGAGACTTTGTGGTTCTTGTGATCTTTCTGACCCCTCTTCTGCAATGTTCCCTGACACTTAGATGTGGGAGCTGTATTGTAGACGTATCCATTGGAGCAGGGCTCCACAACTCTGTATTTTGATTGGTTATGGTTTTCTGTAATGCTCTCTGTCTGTTGTGAAGAAGTGCTTCCTTGATGAGGAGTGAAGACTCTGCTTATCTTAGTGTGTGAGGATAAATCTCAGGATGGAGTGAAGGGTAATGCTGATTTAGTAAGGTTATGGCTGTAGGTGCTCCTCTGAGATCCATGACTTCACCAGAGCTGTGTGCTTATTCAGGCTTCTGGTAACACACGTGGATTCCCTCCGTTTGAGTGGGTCTTAAGTTCAACTAGAGAGCTGTTTGCTGCTATCGAGGCATTCTTGACACTCCTGCCTCCTTAAGATTTTTAGAATTAAAGTTGCTCCCTGGCAATGTTATAGCTGTATACAAGGCATTGTGAGCACACTCACTCTTACCTACTTATCCACTGTGGGGTACAACCTGTTGTTCCAACTGTTCAGGAAGCTTGAGGTGAGAGGATCCAGAGTGCTTGACAGCTCAAGATCAGCCTGAGCAGAACCCATCCAAAAAGAAAAAGAAAAGAAAAGAAAGAAAAGAAAAGAAAAAATGAAAGAGGAGAAAAAAAAAAAAACCAAAACAGGGCGAGGGTATAGAAGAAGAGAGGAAAGAGAAAGCAGAGGAAGAGTTGAAAAGCAAACCCCAGAGAAGAAAACAAAATTCTCTGCTCTGCCCATCTTGTTCTCTGGAGGAGTTTGGGGTGCTGCTAGGAGCTAGCATGTCTCTATCATGAAAAGTTTTTCTTAAATTAAATATTAAGTACAAATTCAGCAGATCTCTGAAGAGTTTGAGAACTATCTATTAAATATATATAGATTAAACAAACTTTGTTTCTAGCTACTTGTTTTAGGCTTATCTTTGAAAATGTGTGCAGGAAGGTAAATAAAATGCATCCCTGTAATAAATCACGTTTGTGTTTAGCATGACTGCAAGTGCAGCACTGAACACACTGAAGAATTTGATCAGTTGTAAGGTGATTATTAACTTGCATGTCTTAATTATCTTTGACCATTTACAATAAGTTATTAGCTTTTATAAGATTAGGATTTTATAGCCCTATATTATGTTTGAGCCTTGAAAATAACAACTTTTGAATTGAAACTCTTTTAATATCAATAAAAGTTTTAGTCATAAACACAGTGTTGGTATCAGGAACCAGCTTTTACCTCTGAACCCAGCAGTGACATCACCCATAGGCGACAGGGACCCACATATCTGTTGCCATGGCAATGGACATACATTCCCAGCATCCATTTGGTTTACCTTCCACCTTTACCTGCCAGCAGCTATGTCACAGTCTAAATAAAAGGCAGACCCTTCCTGCATCCCTCTTTTCTTCTCTCTTTTCCCCCTTTTGTCTCCATCATTCCACTCTCAAATAAACCCCTCCCACGTGGAACTGCTTTGGCCTGGTGTGGAGTGTCTACCACGTGGTGTGCATTGGCTTGTGTGGACACAAGTTGTGATTCTATCACAGCATTGGTGCTGAAACCCAGGAACTCTCGCAGCTGTGCCCGCCGTCAGCTTTCGCTGCGGTCCTGGCGGGGTCTGTGACTGACTGACCATCACTGCGCGGCCATGTGGACCCTTGCTCAGTGGACTGCCAAGACCAATGCACCTGCTGCGCCTTGTGGATTGTTACCGCTGCCACCTCAGTCACCATCTCACCTGCTGGCTGTGGGGCTGTGACCGCTGGCTGCAGTGCAGTGCCGCAGGCGCAGCTCTGGGCCACTCCAGGCCACATCGCTCTACTCCAGGGCACAGCCTCTCTCCCTGTCACCGCGTGCCTCAAGGGGCTCAGTCCACCGAAGCTCACAGACTTCTACCATGGGAGGTTGCTGCTGTCGCCCTAGGACATACAGACTTCTTTTTACCATGTGAGCTGCTGCGGTCCACCACCTGGTTCTAGCTGTTGCCACGTGGGTTACTCAGTTGGACAAGTTCACACTAACCATATAGTTTTACGTTTCCTACTACCAGAACACTAAAATTCTCTTGTGAACATTGGTAGATTTCCCAAATAGGGCCTGGCCGACCTTTATGGGTAGAGGTTGGCGTTTCACGGTCATGGTCCTTATGACCAGCCTCCTATCTGACATACAAGATAAGACTTCGACCCTTGGGCGACAACCCCCTCCTCCACTCCGGGCTCTTGCAATTGTTCAGGATATCCCAGGCCTGGGTAGAGACACTTTCTGGTGAGTTCGGGACTCATCATATATAGCGTCTAGAAGGCCCAAGTGATGACTTGGACATCTAGCTTGGCTGAAATTTTGTTATTGAAATTATTCTAAGGATGCCCTATGCATAATTCAATAACTCCCCAGTGGGTAACTCCAGGCTCCCCCCTGGGGTGTCTCCTGGAAAAGTCTGAATCTCTGAAGTTAATGACCAACTTGAGGGCATCAAAGCTAGTTCACCTCTGCAAGAAGGTCTGGATTCAGTACCCATTAGAACATGACTCCAAGTGGACACTTAATGGCACATTAGATCCAATTATCTCACGGGATCTTCATACCCACTGCCAGCGGTCTGGTAAACGGGAAGAGGTTCCCTATGCCCAAGCATTTACCTATGTGTGCTCCAACCCCTCCGTGTGTTCTTCTTGTTCCCTGACCCAATTTCTCTTTGCAAAGAAACCTCTACCAGATGACACTACAACCTTCGATCCAGCCAATGAACGCCCTCCTTTCTGCCGCGGACCTGTTTCCACGCCTCTGGAACCCCAAACCACTGCACATTCTCTTCTCCATGCTACCCCAGAGCCTCCTTGCTCAGCCTCTCCAGATACCTTCCCTCCCCCTGTGACAGCTGCAGGTCACTCCAATCGCCCTGCATTGGCACCTTTACCCCCCACCCGCACTCCCCAATCACCTGCTCCAAGGCCACAGTCAAACCCCCAAATCCTTCTCCCCCTGGGGCACCTGACTCAGCATCCTTTTAGGGAAGTTGCTGGGGTAGATGGCCTTGTCAGAGTGCATGTTCCTTTCTCTCCGAGTGAACTGTCTCAAGTAGAAAGCAGACTGGGTTCCTCCACCTCCACCTCCTCTGCCTTTATTAAAGAGTTTCACTACTCAGTCTTCTAGCTTGACTTTCCACGATGTACACATGATCCTCACTAATAATTTACTTCCTGACAAATGCATGCAAGTTTGGGAAGAAGGGAGAGCACATGCAGACGACACTCACCAGACAGATGGGACATAGCAATCAGATCTGAAGGAGCACTTGACCAAGATCCTCCATGGATTTATAATTCCACAGGTATTTTACCCAGAGAAAGATTCATAACCTGCCTCCTGGTTGGTCTCTGTAGGGCAGCCTTAGAACCAGTAATTTTTGAAAAACTCCAAGATATCATTCAGGACAAACAGGAAAAACCCATCTTAATTTTTAGAGCACCTCACAAATGCTTTATTATAATACACTAATCTAGACCCTGAAAATCCAGAAGGTAAGCAACTTCTGATGACATACTTCTTTTCCCAGAGCTACCCCAACATAAAAGCCAAACTTAGAAAGCTGGAGAAGGGGTCCCTAATTCCACAGGCAGAAGGTTTGGCTCTGGCCTTCAAACTGTACCATGAGAGAGATGAGAAGGCCTGTAGACAAAAAAAATACCATATGCTGACAAAGGCTGTGCGACCAGCCCCAGTCACTGACCAGAATACCTGGTCTTCTAAGGCTCAGAGACCACCAGGCTCCTGCTACAAATGTGGTCAACAAGGTCATTGGGTGAAGGTTTGCCTTAAACCCTGCAAGCCAAAAGAACCCTGCCCTAGGTGCCATCAGGAGGGACATTGGGCTGTCAGTTGCCTTCACAGTGCTCAGGACAGAGGGACTTCACTCCTTGTAACCCTCTAGCTGATCTCTTAGGCTTGTCGATGGGTGACTGAAGGGGCCCAAGCTCCCTTGACCTGACCACTACCATCACTAGCAGGGAGCCCCAGGTAGCTATCATGGTATGTGGGAGGCCCATCTCCTTCTTCTTGGACACTGGGGCCACTTATTTGGTCCTGATGGAGTTTTGGGAACCCACCTCTCCTTATTTCTATACCATTGGGGTAGGAGAACAGCCTTACCTTCCTCACCAGAACCCCACTTAACTGCATTTTTAGGGTGTACTTCTCACCCATTCCTTTTTGATAGTGACAACATGTCCTGTCCCTTTATTCAGAAGAGATCTTCTAGGTGGGAGCCTCTGTTTTCTTTTCTCTCCCCATTCACCTAAACCCAAGCTTGCCAGCAGCCCAGAGGGCCCCTTATTCTAGCCAGTCAACCTACTAACCCTACCGTGTTGTTTCCTTTACCACCTTCTTGGGTAGACCTCCAAGTCTGGGACATCCAGAACCCCTCTGTTGCTAAACATCATTCTCCTGTTTTCATCCAATTACTGGACTCTTTCAGACAAAAGGTGACTGTAAAAAATGGCCAGATGAATATGGGGGTCTTGTCAGATACATATGCTAGAATCACAGACCAATCACCTCTATCAACATGGAAGACACTCTTTCTCTACACACAAGACCCATGGAATCCCAGGTAGGCGACAGGAGTTGTAGGTAAGCTGTTCTGTAAAAATCAAGCCAGGTCCCCAGCAAGTACTATCTGCATCCAGAGAAAATATGTCTCAATTGCCCAACCTCCAGACATTGAAAAGTAGGGGAAGTAATCAAACACTCTTCCGAGGTCCTTACCTCTTTGACATCCCTCCCATAAATGGCACTAACCTGGCATTTTGCCTTTTGCTTCAGACCTTGGCTTCATCGTACCAACTCCTTCATGTTATCTGATCTGCTCACTTTAAAGACTGCTGGCTATGTGTACCCCTGGAACTAACTCACAATTGCCACTTACAGCATCTCCAGTGATATTGCTAAGTAACCTTAACTCACCTTTTGTTAGCTGCCCTGATTCTGATGTCACCATGACTCTATACCTTTTCTCTATCCCTCTTTTTGGCATGGCAGACTGTTTTGAGACATCTGGGGCACATTCTGTAGGAACACTAAGCTCTCTAGACTGCAATAGAACCACAACCCTTGATAACTCATCTTTGCCACAATGCCCTGCAGTCTAAGACATGTCATTTCTCTGTGGCACTCAGGTGTATCATTGCCTACCTGCCAGCTGGTCAGGAGTTTGGTGTTCCTTTTCCATGAACTTCCTAGTAATCCATAGAAAAGAGCTTCTTCCAATCCCAGTTGTAGATATGATAGCTGCCTAACATGACAAGAGGGCAGTTCAGGTCCTGCTACTCTTGGTTGCTGCAGGAATAGTCATAGGTGCTGGTACTAGAATTGCAGGGATAACTACTTCCATGACCCAATATAATAAGTTCACTTCTGAGCTTGGCACAAGTTTTCAGAAAAACTTCCGAGACCATGCTTACAACCCAGAAACAGATCGATTCTTTGGTAGCTATGGTGCTTCAGAACTGACTGGGCTAGATGTCCTGACAGCTAAAGAAGGTGGTCTTGGGGTTGGGGGTTTAGCTCAGTGGTAGAGCGCTTGCCTAGCAAGCACAAGGCCCTGGGTTCGGTCCTCAGCTCAAAAAAAAAAAAAAAAAAAAAGAAAAAAAAAAAAAGAAGGTGGTCTTTTCCTGTTCCTTCAAGAAGAATGTTGTTTCTACATTAACTAATCTGGGGTAGTGAGAAATAAAACCCAGGAGCTACAGTCAGACATACAGAATTTAAAGGAATGTGAGGCTTCCAATTTCTGGATTTTTGAAAACCTTATATGGAAGTGGATACTTCCTTTTGTAACGCCTTTCCTCTTCCGGGCATTACCCTTTGCTCCCTGCCTCATTAACCTTGTTTCTACATTCCTTCAATGACAGATACAAACATTTTCTCTCCAAACTGTTAACCAGTTCCTGTTACAGTATTACCAGCCACTGTTCACAAAGGAGCCTGATGCAAATGTTTACCAAGTGAGCCCTGATGATGAAAGTCACCCCAAAATTGACGATGCCCCATGACAGCAGGAAGCAGTCTAAGTGACATTATGTCCCTATTCCCCTTTCACCATCAGCTTCCCCCCTTTCTTCTTCTCTATATAATAAGAAAAAGGGAGTTATGTTGGTAACAGGAACCAGCTTCCCCCTCCAAACCCAGTAGTGACATCACCCATAGGCAATAGGGACTCGTGCATTTGTTGCCATGGCGAAGGTCATATATTCCCAGCATCCATCTGATTTATCTCCCACCTTTACCTGTGAGTGGTTCTGTCATAGTCTAAATAAAAGGCAGACCCTTCCTGCGCCCCTCTGCTTCTCTCTCTTTTTTCCCTTTTGTCTCCATTGCCCCCCACAGTAAATCTCTCCCACACGGAACTGCATTGGCCTGGTATGGTCTGTCAGGACGATTCTATCACAACATACAGTGCATAGGGTGACTGGCAACTTTACTGATCTTTTTATAGTGCACCACTATGGAATATTGCAGTTTTTTGCATGGCTTAGTATATCCAAATACCTAAGTCTTAAAGTGATTAAAGATCAAAAAGTTAGACAAATATTACTGTGAAATTGATCAAATCTTAGAGATTTATACATCTTAGTTATCAAAAATATCTTATTTATCAGACATGTTGTTACTTATCTAAATTTTCTAGCAGCTTAGTGGTGAATAGTTAGCAAACACATTTTAAATTAGTTTTTTGTTAATCTGAGTAGACCTTTATAATCTTAAAGTTTTATCATCATATACAGCATACTATAGAGTTGAATCACACATATATATAGTATGCTGTAGAAAATATGAACTTAAATTTTATTATTATACAAAAGTTAATACCAATCTGAAATATTTTGGAGACTTGTTTCCTTAGTCTATAAAGAGATATAATGAGAAACAGAGAGCTTGTTAGGACTGAGAAACTTTATATTGTTGTTTTATGTTATGTGGTCATCTGAAGATCGTAGTTAAGTCACCTGGCATGTACTCTTTAACCTTAGTAAAGATGGCTGCCAGCCATGTGGCTACTTATATCTTGATGAAGTCAGTAAACAAGACAGAGGAGAGCCACGCGGTTGCTATTTAAAAACATCTGGTTTCCTAGTAGGCCTATTTTTTTAATCGAGAATTGAATTCAAGTTACATACACATGTACACATACAAAGTTGAATCCGTTACACATACAGTATATTCTAGACAAGAGTTGAATCACATACATACTCACATATAGGTGTTTAATTATAAGTCTTTAGTTATAAGTTTAAAGCCAAATTTTGTTACAGATTTTATAGATTTGAACCATAACTAATGAACTTACAAATCTTGAGAGAGTTTACAGCATAGCCTTAAGAGACTTTTTGAGAGGAGAGTGCAGAGAAATCATAGAGATAAAAACATTTTTAAGAGTAGGAAACAGAACCTTCGGAATGAGTGACTTTGGAGTCATTTGTTTGTGAGTTATCAAAAGTCCTTACAATGTAAGAGAATTTAGAAGTGCACCAAATTTTTGGTCATTGATCTGCATTGAGGCCAAATCTGCATCTGTGGGAAGGGGGTTTGCAAATGGAACACTATGCTGGGGGAGGGGGTGTTCCTATAAGAGAGCTGAGAGCTGATGCTGTAGGACTTCAGGCTTGGGTGGGAGATAGCCAGGAGAGTGCAGGGGAGTAGGGAGACACTGTCTTTAGTAGAGAATCTCAGACAGGTATAGAAAATTGTCCACATGGTGTGCAGAACGAAAGGGTATAGTAGCAGGCACCAGGTACCAGAGAGACACTGATGGAGGAAAAGCAAAGAAAGAGTCTCAGGCTGTTGCAGGCAGGACTGCAGATCCTTGGGGAGGCCAGAGAACTGGGGAGAGAGCAGGAGAAAAGAGAGATGTCCACGTGGATGTATCAGCACCATTTGATAGGTTATTTCTCCCCCAATGAAATGAGTCGATTCAAGCCAGGTAAGATTACACTAAAGGCAGGTTTATTGGGAAGCTGCTCTGGGGTGAGTTCACTTTAGGGGAGTCGGGTGGGGGAAGAAAGAGAGAGAGGGCACAAAGAGAGAAGAGAAGAGGAGAAGGAGAAAGAAGAAGAGGAAGAAGAAGAGGAAGAAGAAGAGGAAGAAGAAGAGAGCCACAAATGTTGGGATTATATAGAGAAGAGACTCTGAGGGGAGGGCAGCCCAGGCCCTTGGCTGGAAAGTTCAGGGTATGCCAGGTAGGGAGGGACTGAGGGTTGCTGGGAGAACGTGGAGGCCAGGTCTGCTTTGATATGTAAAATAAGCACCTGGGTCCCTTATCCTGTCCATGGGAAACAGAAGGACTAGGACTTGGGAAGACTGAGGGCTCAGGGAAGCATTTACACTAACTGACAGGGGTCACTTACCATTGTTGTAAGTGGTGTTAAGTCTGGAAGTGCAGCATAGAGACCATCACTCGTGTATGAAATTGGCAAGAGTGTTTTTATTTAGAGAAAATATCAATGTTAGGGTTTTACACAGTCAAAGAATGCTACAGGGATTGCATTATACAACAGATCTCACTCAAAAGATTTATTTGGGGGGAGTGCAAAAAGCCACCTCTGAGTTGGGATGAGAGATAGACAGACAGACAGACAGACAGACAGATGGATAGAGGGCTGCTGGTGCTGAGTCATAGAACCTGGGCTGAGTTGGGGTAGTACCTGGTTCTGGAATGTGGGCAGTTTCTAACACAGACAATCTTAGAGTTTGATTTTCATTCACAATCACCTGTAACTCCTTTTCCAGGGCATCTGATGCCCTCCTATAACCTCTAACAGCACCAGGTACACACTTGGTACAAAGATATCCATGCAGGAAAAAACAAACTAAAACAAACAAAAAAGCATTCCTACACATAAAGTAACACATAATTTTAAAAGTAAAAAACAAATCTCTAATTTTAATTCAAAAATTAAGATGAATCCCAATCCTTAATATTAAAAGGAAATTTAACTGAGGAGATATAGCCTAGTAAACAGCTTTCTGTGCAAGTGTGAGGGCTGAGTCTGATCCTCAAAACACACAGGAAAAAAGAGAGGGGGCTCTGCTTGTCACTCCAGAGTGGGGAGAAGCAGAAACAGACAGATTTCAGATTTGTGGGCTCATCCAGTTTAACTCAGTTGTTGAGTTCCAGGTCAGTGAGAGTTTCTGTCTCAAAAAAGCAAGGCTGGGGCCCTGTGAGATGGCTCAGCGGGACAACCTGTGCTTCATCCCCAGAGTCTGTATGATGGGAGGAGAGTACTGATTCCACCGGGATGTCTTCTTACCTACACACATGCCTCATGGCATGGGCACATACAAACGAATTAAACAAACAAACAAACAAACAAACAAACAAACAAACAAACAAAAAACAGTTTATTAAAAAGCAAACACACCAAGATTGCTGGGTCCTAAGGAATGACACTCTCTGGCCTCTATCCCACATACACATCAACACACACACCTTATGCTGAGGATGTATTTCTGAGGTGAGGCAACTGACTTGCATAGCAAAGGCTCTGGGCTCCAAGCCCAGCATAGGGCTCAAAAGCTCCGGGGTGTGTGTGTGTGTGTGTGTGTGTGTGTGTGTGTGTGTGTGTTTTGGGGCTGGAGAAGGCACTCCTTGCATAAATATGGAAAAAGACGACAGCCAAAAACCACAACATGCTTTCCAGGAAAAGATTACACATTGGCGTTTTAAGCACAGAAGTGATAAAAATATAAACTAGAACAGGTTAACAAAGCTGCTGATAATAGAGTTGTTTGAGGACAATGATGACATTTGTGGGAAACCTTTGGCAATACTTATCAGAGCCTCCTCAAGCCTTTCTGAGTGGCTTCGCTTATAAACATTTTATTCAGGAGATATACTCATGGGTTATACAACTTCTATAATAAATTAACCGACTGCTGCCACTTTAGTTAGAAGCTTGCGTAAGATTCATTAAGTGAAGCTCCTCTTGGGTGTGATATTATGCAGTCATAAAGACAAGGAAGGAGGCTAGGGAGATGGCTTAGTTAGTAAAATGCTTGCTTTGCAAAAGTGGAAGATCTGTATTTGATCCCCAGAACCTGTATTTTAACAGCCAAGCATGGGGAAGCATGTCTGCAATCCTAGTTCTGTAACAGTGGGAAGAGCCTAGGGCTTGTTGGCCAGCCAGCCCAGCTTAACGAGAGACCATATTTTAGAACAACAAACCAAACCAAAACCATCCCAAACAAAACCCAAGGTAAGCACAGGAGGAATGACAGCTGAACTTGCCCTCTACTCTCCACAAGCATGCATACACCCATACCCACATACTTATTATGATCCACACTCCCCTCCATACACAGCACACACCACACACACACACACACACACACACACACACACACACACACCACACACACCACATACACATACACACACACACATACACCACACACAAACATACCACACACACACACAACACATACACACACACACATACCACATACACACACCCACACACAAACATACCACACACACATATACAGCACATACACACACACACATACCACATACACACACCCACACACACATACACCACACACAAACATACCACACACATACCACACACACACACACACACACACCACACACACACACACACACACACACACACACAGAGGCCAGGTACAGTAGTATCAGCCTTCAATCCCTACAGTAGGGAGTCTGAGGAAGGGAGATAGTCTAAGGACATCCTGGGTTACCTAGAAAGACAGTCTTGGACAAACAAACCAAAGGAAGGTTTAAAAAGTGCTAGGCTGTGACTTGTATAAAAACTCTGGGGCTTGGACATTTTAAGTAGGTTCATTATTGGCTGAGAGAAAGGAAGAAAGGAAGGAAGGAAGAAAGGAAGGAAGGAGGGAAGAAAGAAAGGAAAAAAAGAAAGAAGGAAGGAAGGAAGAAAGAAAGAAAGAAAACAAAACAATAAATATTTACTTCCAAGACTCCAAGTGTCACTGAACATTTGAGGAGTCCTGATAGAATCACCACACATTACTGGGGAAATCGACATTTCTTCTTGGGATTCTAGTCTTGTTAATAAGAGAATTTTTAAAAAGACTCAGAAGAAAGCTCAATGACAATTTTTATTAGAGTTTAAAAGACTGCAGATCTTGGCAGGCCTCATTTGCTTGATATCCCTGGGAGGCCTGCTCATTTCTGAAGGGAAACAGAAAAGCAATGGATTGAGGGGGCAGGTGTGGGAGGGGTGGAGGGAGGGGGGCTGCAGTCTGGATGTATTACATGAAAGAGGTATAAGTAAAAAGAAAAAGAAGAGAAAAGAAAATGCAGACAGGCTGTAAATCCTGCTGGCTGCCTGAGGAAGAAGACAGAAGAGAGGAAAGCATGCTGGTGTGGAGGTCATCCGCACTGCAGACAAGCACCATGTGTCACACAGCAGATATTAGAGGAAGGAAAGGCCATGCTTGGTGTTAGGGAAAGCCTGCGTAGGAAAGAGATGTGAAGGAAAAAGTTAAGGGTTTCTTAGTAATTCAGAAAAGCAAGTCAATTTAGGAGGCTGCAGGATCAGAGGTATGTAAGCGACAGCTCAAGATAGTAGATCTACCTTTTGGAGTGGTATTCCTTAGCTAGATGCTTGACCCACCCACCTGTGATGCTGGGTCTCCACTCAGGCCAGAGAGTCCATCTTCTGTACCAGAGGAAGTGATTTAGTCCTAATGGGCCTTGAACACTGGGAAGGCCTATGTAGATAGCTCATCATTAAAGTACTTGTGCAAGCAGGAATACCCAGGTTTGGATTCCATAGTACTGCTCATCTCTAGTCCCAGCTCTGCAAGTGGGTCAATCAGCCAAGTCAAAGCACTGGGCTCCAGGTTTAATGAGCAACTGTAAAAATTAAAGTTGCAAGCAATAGAGGAAGACACCAAATGTTAACCGTGAGCATGCACACACACACACACACACACACGCACACACACACACACATAAACACACAAACACACATAAATTCACACATGCAAATACACACAAACACATGCACATATATATACACACAAACACATATGCACATGCACAGCCATACATTTGTATATAAATACACACACACATACACACACACATACACACACACATACATATAAACACACAAACACACATAAATTCACACATGCAAATACACACAAACACATGCACATATATATATACACACATACACATATATGCACATGTACAGCCATATATTTGTATATAAATACACACACACACACACAAACACACACACACACACACACACACACACACACACACGAGTTCCTAAAAATACTAAGGTAAAAAATCAAGGTGCGACTCTTTGCCTGCTTGCATTTACTTGTGAGCACGTCTGTTGGAATCTGCTTGTATAGAAGACCAGCTGAGACAACTAGTCTTGAGGGACTGAGCAACTACTAGATCCTTGGACTTCCCTTTCACCGCTGACTCTTGTTGGGGAGTTGGACTACAGACTACTTGAGTTGAGAACATACTCATTCTGATCGGACTCAGAATACAATGGATCTGTGAATAGAAAGACTATGGCAGAAAGAGACCTCATCGCCTGGTCAGGTGGGCACTCCTAAGGCTGCAGAGCGGAAGGGACCACCAACACTGCCCACCCCTGCCCACATCCCTGGCCCAAGAGGAAACTGTATAAGGCCTCTGGGCTCCCGTGGGGGAGGGCCTAGGAGCGGCAGGACCCCTGCCTGAGACACCGCCGGAACCTGAAGGAAACAGACCGGATAAACAGTTCTCTGCACCCAAATCCCATGGGAGGGAGAGCTAAACCCTTAGAGAGGCAGACACGCCTGGGAAACCAGAAGAGACTGCACTCTGTATACACATCTCGGACGCCAGAGGAAAACACCAAAGGCCATCTGGAACCCTGGTGCACTGAAGCTCTCGGAAGGGGCGGCACAGGTCTTCCTGGTTGCTGCCACTGCAGAGAGCCCATGGGCAGCACCCCACGAGCGAACTTGAGCCTCGGGACCACAGGTAAGACCAACCTTTCTGCTGCAAGAAAGCTGCCTGGTGAACTCAAGACACAGGCCCACAGGAACAGCTGAAGACCTGTAGAGAGGAAAAACTACACGCCCGAAAGCAGAACACTCTGTCCCCATAACTGGCTGAAAGAAAACAGGAAAACAGGTCTACAGCACTCCTGACACACAGGCTTATAGGACAGTCTAGCCACTGTCAGAAATAGCAGAACAAAGTAACAAAGAGATAATCTGATGGCGAGAGGCAAGCGCAGGAACCCAAGCAACAGAAACCAAGACTACATGGCATCATCGGAGCCCAATTCTCCCACCAAAACAAACATGGAATATCTAAACACACCAGAAAAGCAAGATCTAGTATCAAAATCATATTTGATCATGATGCTGGAGGACTTCAAGAAAGACATGAAGAACTCCCTTAGGGAAACACAGGAAAACATTAATAAACAAGTAGAAGCCTACAGAGAGGAATCTCAAAAATCCCTGAAAGAATCGCAAAAATCCCTGAAAGAATTCCAGGAAAACACAATCAAACAGTTGAAGGAACTAAAAATGGAAATAGAAGCAATCAAGAAAGAACACATGGAAACAACCCTGGATATAGAAAACCAAAAGAAGAGACAAGGAGCTGTAGATACAAGCCTCACCAACAGAATACAAGAGATGGAAGAGAGAATCTCAGGAGCAGAAGATTCCATAGAAATCATTGACTCAACTGTCAAAGATAATGTAAAGCAGAAAAAGCTACTGGTCCAAAACATACAGGAAATCCAGGACTCAATGAGAAGATCAAACCTAAGGATAATAGGTATAGAAGAGAGTGAAGACTCCCAGCTCAAAGGACCAGTAAATATCTTCAACAAAATCATAGAAGAAAACTTCCCTAACCTAAAAAAAGAGATACCCATAGGCATACAAGAAGCCTACAGAACTCCAAATAGATTGGACCAGAAAAGAAACACCTCCCGTCACATAATAGTCAAAACACCAAATGCACAAAATAAAGAAAGAATATTAAAAGCAGTAAGGGAAAAAGGTCAAGTAACATATAAAGGCCGACCTATCAGAATCACACCAGACTTCTCGCCAGAAACTATGAAGGCCAGAAGATCCTGGACTGATGTCATACAGACCCTAAGAGAACACAAATGCCAGCCCAGGTTACTGTATCCTGCAAAACTCTCAATTAACATAGATGGAGAAAACAAGATATTCCATGACAAAACCAAATTTACACAATATCTTTCTACAAATCCAGCACTACAAAGGATAATAAATGGTAAAGCCCAACATAAGGAGGCAAGCTATACCCTAGAAGAAGCAAGAAACTAATCGTCTTGGCAACAAAACAAAGAGAATGAAAGCACACAAACATAGCCTCACATCCAAATATGAATATAACGGGAAGCAATAATCACTATTCCTTAATATCTCTCAACATCAATGGCCTCAACTTCCCAATAAAAAGACATAGATTAACAAACTGGATACGCAACGAGGACCCTGCATTCTGCTGCCTACAGGAAACACACCTCAGAGACAAAGACAGACACTACCTCAGAGTGAAAGGCTGGAAAACAATTTTCCAAGCAAATGGTCAGAAGAAGCAAGCTGGAGTAGCCATTCTAATATCAAATAAAATCAATTTTCAACTAAAAGTCATCAAAAAAGATAAGGAAGGACACTTCATATTCATCAAAGGAAAAAATCCACCAAGATGAACTCTCAATCCTAAATATCTATGCCCCAAATACAAGGGCACCTACATATGTAAAAGAAACCTTACTAAAGCTCAAAACACACATTGCACCTCACACAATAATAGTGGGAGATTTCAACACCCCACTCTCATCAATGGACAGATCATGGAAACAGAAATTAAACAGAGATGTAGACAGACTAAGAGAAGTCATGAGCCAAATGGACTTAACGGATATTTATAGAACATTCTATCCTAAAGCAAAAGGATATACCTTCTTCTCAGCTCCTCATGGTACTTTCTCCAAAATTGACCATATAATTGGTCAAAAAACGGGCCTCAACAGGTACAGAAAGATAGAAATAATCCCATGCGTGCTATCGGACCACCACGGCCTAAAACTGGTCTTCAATAACAATCAAGGAAGAATGCCCACATATACTTGGAAATTGAACAATGCTCTACTCAATGATAACCTGGTCAAGGAAGAAATAAAGAAAGAAATTAAAAACTTTTTAGAATTTAATGAAAATGAAGGTACAACATACCCAAACTTATGGGACACAATGAAAGCTGTGCTAAGAGGAAAACTCATAGCGCTGAGTGCCTGCAGAAAGAAACAGGAAAGAGCATATGTCAGCAGCTTGACAGCACACCTAAAAGCTCTAGAACAAAAAGAAGCAAATATACCCATGAGGAGTAGAAGGCAGGAAATAATCAAACTCAGAGTGGAAATCAACCAAGTAGAAACAAAAAGGACCATAGAAAGAATCAACAGAACCAAAAGTTCGTTCTTTGAGAAAATCAACAAGATAGATAAACCCTTAGCCAGACTAACGAGAGGACACAGAGAGTGCGTCCAAATTAACAAAATCAGAAATGAAAAGGGAGACATAACAACAGATTCAGAGGAAATTCAAAAAATCATCAGATCTTACTATAAAAACCTATATTCAACAAAACTTGAAAATCTTCAGGAAATGGACAATTTCCTAGACAGATACCAGGTACCGAAGTTAAATCAGGAACAGATAAACCAGTTAAACAACCCCATAACTCCTAAGGAAATAGAAGCAGTCATTAAAGGTCTCCCAACCAAAAAGAGCCCAGGTCCAGACGGGTTTAGTGCAGAATTCTATCAAACCTTCATAGAAGACCTCATACCAATATTATCCAAACTATTCCACAAAATTGAAACAGATGGATCACTACGGGATACCTTCTACGAAGCCACAATTACTCTTATACCTAAACCACACAAAGACACAACAAAGAAAGAGAACTTCAGACCAATTTCCCTTATGAATATTGACGCAAAAATACTCAACAAAATTCTGGCAAACCGAATCCAAGAGCACATCAAAACAATCATCCACCATGATCAAGTAGGCTTCATCCCAGGCATGCAGGGATGGTTTAATATACGGAAAACCATCAACGTGATCCATTATATAAACAAACTGAAAGAACAAAACCACATGATCATTTCATTAGACGCTGAGAAAGCATTTGACAAAATTCAACACCCCTTCATGATAAAAGTCCTGGAAAGAATAGGAATTCAAGGCCCATACCTGAACATAGTAAAAGCCATATACAGCAAACCAGTTGCTAACATTAAACTAAATGGAGAGAAACTTGAAGCAATCCCACTAAAATCAGGGACTAGACAAGGCTGCCCACTCTCTCCCTACTTATTCAATATAGTTCTTGAAGTTCTAGCCAGAGCAATCAGACAACAAAAGGAGGTCAAGGGGATACAGATCGGAAAAGAAGAAGTCAAAATATCACTATTTGGAGATGATATGATAGTATATTTAAGTGATCCCAAAAGTTCCACCAGAGAACTACTAAAGCTGATAAACAACTTCAGCAAAGTGGCTGGGTATAAAATTAACTCAAATAAATCAGTTGCCTTCCTCTATACAAAAGAGAAACAAGCCAAGAAAGAAATTAGGGAAACGACACCCTTCATAATAGACCCAAATAATATAAAGTACCTCGGTGTGACTTTAACAAAGCAAGTAAAAGATCTGTACAATAAGAACTTCAAGACACTGAAGAAGGAAATTGAAGAAGACCTCAGAAGATGGAAAGATCTCCCATGCTCATGGATTGGCAGGATTAATATAGTAAAAATGGCCATTTTACCAAAAGCAATCTACAGATTCAATGCAATCCCCATCAAAATACCAATCCAATTCTTCAAAGAGTTAGACAGAACAATTTGCAAATTCATCTGGAATAACAAAAAACCCAGGATAGCTAAAACTATCCTCAACAATAAAAGGACTTCAGGGGGAATCACTATCCCTGAACTCAAGCAGTATTACAGAGCAATAGTGATAAAAACTGCATGGTATTGGTACAGAGACAGACAGATAGACCAATGGAATAGAATTGAAGACCCAGAAATGAACCCACACACCTATGGTCACTTGATTTTTGACAAAGGAGCCAAAACCATCCAATGGAAAAAAGATAGCATTTTCAGCAAATGGTGCTGGTTCAACTGGAGGTCAACATGTAGAAGAATGCAGATTGATCCATGCTTATCACCCTGTACAAAGCTTAAGTCCAATTGGATCAAGGACCTCCACATCAAACCAGACACACTCAAACTAATAGAAGAAAAACTAGGGAAGCATCTGGAACACATGGGCACTGGAAAAAATTTCCTGAACAAAACACCAATGGCTTACGCTCTAAGATCAAGAATCGACAAATGGGATCTCATAAAACTGCAAAGCTTCTGTAAGGCAAAGGACACTGTGGTTAGGACAAAACGGCAACCAACAGATTGGGAAAAGATCTTTACCAATCCTACAACAGATAGAGGCCTTATATCCAAAATATACAAAGAACTCAAGAAGTTAGACCGCAGGGAAACAAATAACCCTATTAAAAAATGGGGCTCAGAGCTAAACAAAGAAGTCACAGCTGAGGAATGCCGAATGGCTGAGAAACACCTAAAGAAATGTTCAACATCTTTAGTCATAAGGGAAATGCAAATCAAAACAACCCTGGTGAGATTTCACCTCACACCAGTGAGAATGGCTAAGATCAAAAACTCAGGGGACAACAGATGCTGGCGAGGATGTGGAGAAAGAGGAACACTCCTCCATTGTTGGTGGGATTGCAAACTGGTACAACCATTCTGGAAATCAGTCTGGAGGATCCTCAGAAAATTGGACATTGAACTGCCTGAGGATCCAGCTATACCTCTCTTGGGCATATACCCAAAAGATGCCCCAACATATAAAAAAGACACATGCTCCACTATGTTCATTGCAGCCTTATTTATAATAGCCAGAAGCTGGAAAGAACCCAGATGCCCTTCAACAGAGGAATGGATACAGAAAATGTGGTACATCTACACAATGGAATATTACTCAGCTATCAAAAACAACGACTTTATGAAATTCGTAGGCAAATGGTTGGAACTGGAAAACATCATCCTGAGTGAGCTAACCCAATCACAGAAAGACATACATGGTATGCACTCATTGATAAGTGGCTATTAGCCCAAATGCTTGAATTACCCTAGATGCCTAGAACAAATGAAACTCAAGACGGATGATCAAAACGTGAATGCTTCACTCCTTCTTTAAAAGGGGAACAAGAATACCCTTGGCAGGGAAGAGAGAGGCAAAGATTAAAACAGAGACTGAAGGAACACCCATTCAGAGCCTGCCCCACATGTGGCCCATACATATACAGCCACCCAATTAGACAAGATGGATGAAGCAAAGAAGTGCAGACTGACCGGAGCCTGATGTAGATCGCTCCTGAGAGACACAGCCAGAATACAGCAAATACAGAGGCGAATGCCAGCAGCAAACCACTGAACTGAGAATAGGACCCCCGTTGAAGGAATCAGAGAAAGAACTGGAAGAGCTTGAAGGGGCTCGAGACCCCATATGTACAACAATGTCAAGCAACCAGAGCTTCCAGGGACTAAGCCACTACCTAAAGACTATACATGGACTGACCCTGGACTCTGACCTCATAGGTAGCAATGAATAGCCTAGTAAGAGCACCAGTGGAAGGGGAAGCCCTGGGTCCTGCTAAGACTGAACCCCCAGTGAACTAGACTAGTGGGGGGAGGGCGGCAATGGGGAGAGGGTTGGGAGGGGAACACCCATAAGGAAGGGGAGGGGAGAGGGGGATGTTTGCCCGGATACTGGGAAAGGGAATAACACTCGAAATGTATATAAGAAATACTCAAGCTAATAATAAAAAAAAAAAAAAAGAAAAGAAATCAAGGATCAGGCTGGAGAGATGGCTCATCAGTTAAGAGCACTGGCTGCTCTTCCAGAGGTCCTGAGTTCAATTCCCAGCAACCACATGGTGGCTCACAACCATCTGGAATGGGATCCTATGCCTTCCTCTGTGTATCTGAAGACAGCTACAGTGTACTCATATACATTAAATAAATAAATAAATAAATAAATAAATAAATAAATATTCTTAAAATTTAATTTAATTTTTTACTTATTCACTTTACATCCTGCTCACTGCCCCCTCCTGGTCACCCCTTCCCACAGTTCTCCCATCCCCTCTCCCCTTCTCCTCTGAGGGGGTGGGGACTCCCCTGGGTATCTCTCCACCCTGGCAGTTCAAGTCTCTATGAGGCTAGTTGCTTCCTTTCCCCCTGAAGCCAGACAAAGCAGGACAGCTAGAAGAATGTATCTCATGTAGAGGTGACGGCTTTTGGGATAGCTCCCCATCCCTCGTCCAGGTGTTCAGGGCCCACATGAAGTCTAAGTTGCACATCTGTTACATATGTGTGGGGAGGCCTGGGTCCAGCCTGTGTATGTACTTGGTTGGTGGTTCAGACTCTGAGAGCCCCAAGGGTCTAGGTTAGTTGACTCTGTTGGGCTTCCTGTGGAGTTCCTATCTTCTTCTAGGGTATGTACTCATATACATAAAATAAATAATTCTTAAAACAAACCAAAAACATAAAAAAACAAAGGTGTAGGGTTTTGTAAAAGTTAATAGTGGAATTATCATGTGTTAATAATTTTGATTTTAAATGTTCCTCGTGTGGTAAAGGCTTACCCCAAGTGAAACAGATGATGAGAGTTTTGACCTCACCAATGGATTTATCCATCGTTGGGTTAATAACTTAATGCAGTCCTGGACAGGTAAAAACCTTAGAAGCATCAGAACCCCCTCTTTCCCCTTTTCCCTCCCTCGTTCCCTCAATACTCTGAACTCACCTATAAAATGGGGATTTTTTTTTAAGGACTCTTGTTGTAGGACATGACTTGGCTGTGGTCCTCCCTAGGTTGAGCTGTGACCTCTCCTAACTGTTGAAACAGGCGTGGGTTGTGGGCCAGCAGGAAGCCTTGCCATTACCAACTGGTTATTCAACCCTGTGCAGCAAGTGCCAGATGCTCCGGGGAAAGGTGGATAGGATCCAAACCAGAGATAAAGAGAATCTTAACACCCAACCTCTGCTCCAGGGAAGGAAGAGCCTGAGGCACAGCAGGAGAAGGTGGGGAGGAGGCAAGAAGCAAGACGGCTGCCCGATCGCCACTACTAGTGGGTGGGAAGGCAGGATCCCATACCACCTGCCACAGTGGGGGAGGTCTCAGATGGACAGATCAGACAGATCAGACACAGACAGACAGACAAATTAAAACACATACACACACAGAGATACAATCACTGGAAACACACATAGACATATACACAGGTACATGCCAACACACACACACACACACACACACACACACACACACACACACGCAGAAACAGAGACAGAAATACTTGTGAACAGATGCAGAAAAATAGAAACACAGCTGACACAGAAACGGGAGATACAGAGCAACACACACAGCTCAAACACACTCAGAGAAGTACACAGACACATAAACACAGACACATATACACACAAATATGGAGATAGTCACATATACAGGTATACAGTTTGAATAAAAAAAGAAATTTGAAAAGGACATGATTGCGTCTAGGTATGGTGGAGGAGAAGGTATATTGTAGACAAATAAGAGAGAACAAGGCAGATGTGGTGACATCTTGAAGTCCAGAGTGAACATGACCGAGTTGGGCTATGTGAGATGAGGGAAGGGAGATGAGAGAGAGGAGCCACTGCCCAAGAGGGGTAGCCTGGCCAAGAGATTGGCATAGCCAAAATGGCTGGATTGTTTAGGGGCCAGAGGAGCTGTGGGGAAGGGAAGACCAGCTCAATATCTGGACTGGAGCATTAAGGGTAGAAGGTAGGGTGTGCTAGCCAGGAGGGCCCTATAACACGTAGAGACGGAGGGATGCTGAGGGAGACTGGCTGTCAGCACCCACTCTGATATGTTAAGGGGTATCTCAGCCAGCCATTTGTTCTGGGTTTGAGATTTTACACGCATATACACATGGTCAGAGCTACAGAGAAACACAAATGCCAATGCAATATATCGAAAGAAACACACAGCTAGACATACACATACACAAACACAGATAAACATACATACGCCCACTGACAGACAAATGGACAGAGACACCCGTAAAGACACACAGAAAAATAGACAAATATATAAACACATGGGCAGACAGATATATACACAGAGGACAGATACACACAAGGAAGACACAAAGATGTATACATGCAAAAACACTCCAAAAGAAGGGACACGCAGGCACACACATACACAGAATGCACAGAGACAGACATATGTACACACAGAAATACTCAGACACCGCAGAGAAATACGCAGAGGAAGCCAACACACAGTCGCCTACCCAGGTCTTGCAGATAGATGTTCCCAGGGATAGACACACACCCCAGAGACACGTGGACAATCACAGGCTTAGCTAAGTGGGCACACACCCAGGAGTGCCTGAACCTCTGGTGGTTCCCCATTCTGTTTCAACCTGCATCAGCTCTCTGTGCATAAGACCCTGCTCTGGGCTGTTTGGGCACTGGGATGGAGTGGGAACTCTCCAAGGAGACCAAGGATGTAGGAAAAGAGAACATGGAAAGAGAGGACTGTTGGGGGATGGGCCAGGCAAGCTGAGTCTGGTGAAAAGCAGGAGAAAAGGAGGTAGAAGAACCTTCTTGGCATGGTAAACAGTCAGTGCTCTATATCCCCATTCTTCCTGTGCTCATACCTTCTCAGACCAAATGTGGACAGTGGTCACTCCCTTCTAGGTATTTGCTACACCCCGTGCCCCACTTCAAGATCAGCGTGGTTATTTTCCTTCTCAAAATGGAAATATTAGGTCTAGAGAGGTTGTGTTAGCATTCAGAGTCACACAGGCTGTCAGTTTATCTTCAACAGAAATCCCTTTTGGAACAGAGAATCCCTTAATTCCAGTGCAGAGCAGGAATCTTGCTTGGCAAAGGTCATGCCAGGGAAGGCAGGATAGGGAAAGGCTGAGAGATCAGCCCTCAGGCCAACTGGCAGCTACTCTGAACTTGAGCCACCACGCCCTTGCACTCCTACCTTCTAGAGCAGGGCCCGTTGAGAGGCAGAAAGAGTGGGTGAGGAAGCATGGCAGGGGCTGTTCATCTTGCCTGGGAAGGATCTGATGAGAGGGGTTCATCCTGAAGACCGATCTTCTGCTGGGAGGCTCTAGACTATAGGATTTTCACAGCTGTCATCAGAATAAATACTCACAAATCTGCCAGTGCGATGGTACATGTTTGTAATTTCAGCTGTTCCCAGACATGTGCGTGCATGTGGAAGTCCCCAGTCGATGTCAGACAATCATTTTTGCAGGTGGATGGGGTAGTGGAACCACAGGTTGAAAGTCAATTTGTTCTTTATTGTGTTTATGTGTGCATGCTCTCTTCCCACCATGGGGGTCCTAGGACTGAACTCAGGTCAGCGGGCTTGGCAGAGATCACCTTTATCCAGTGAGCCATCCAGTGGCTTTTTTTTTTTTTAAAGACATGGTCTCATGGATGGTCTTGAGCTCACTATGACACCTGGGAGATGATTTTTGAACACCTGATCGTCCTGCTTCCACTTCCTGCTTCTTCCACATCCAGTGCCATGATGATTAACCTAGGACACTACAACTGGCCTGAAAAGGAACTGTGAAAAAGGCCCAGGGGTCAGGCAAGAGTAGTGCCTGCCATCCCAGCACTCTCTATGAAGCCCAGGCTGGGCTTAAACTCACGACTCTCCTGCCTCCACCTTCCAAGTGCTGGAATGCAGACACTACTCGTGACATGTTGTTGTAAAAATATAGTAATAATAAAGTATTGGTTCTTTTACCCGCTAGGTCTGCACTGCGGTGCCCCAAGATATCTGTTAGATATCTTGGTGGAAACACATCCCGGCTGCACACTTTCCTACACTCAAACCCTCACATAAAAGAACACACAACACAATAATCTTAGATCCAATTGATAATATATAATTGCCCACTTAAACATACAAAGCCCAGTACCATCCATCCCTTGAGAACCTTAATAACAACCTGTAAATACACAGAGCAGAATCTTAACATAACCTGCCATCTTGTCCTGCCACGGCTTCTGTGCCCCTCTCTCAGTCCTCTGTCTAGTCTCTTCCTCTTCCTTCAAACTTCTCTCCCGCCCATCCTTCCTTCTCCTCCAATGACAGGCCTCCTTCTATGCTGTACCTGCCCCTCACCTGTACTTTACAAATTCAATGGAGAGGTGGTTCTGGTGAAGTCACCTGAGTCCTGAGTCCTTGACTCGGCAGCTGTCCTTGGGGCGGTGGAATTAGCATCAAAATACAGATAACTCCAGGGCAAACCACAACAGTGACACCAGGACCGTTTTCTTATTTATTTATATTTGTTTGTTTGTTTGTTTGTTTCCAACCCAAATGCTTTCCCCCTCCTCACAGAGTCCCTCCCTTCCTCCCTCTCTCCTCCCCTACGATGGTGGGACCCCCCCTGGATATCCACCCACTCTGGTGCATCAGTCTCTGAAGGATTAGGCACCTCCTCTCCCACGGAAGCTAGATAAGGCAGTCCTGTTGGAGAATGGATTCCACACTCAGACTAAGTTTTAGGGACAGCTCCAGTTCTTGGGAGAACCATTGGGAGATTGAGCTGCACATCTGTTACATAGGTGCTGGGGACCTAGATTCAACTAGTGTATAGTTTTTGGTTAGTGGCTCAGTCTCTGAGAGCTCCCAGAGGTTTCTGGACCGTTTTTCACATTTCCTTTTCAGGCCAGTTGTAATGGCATACACACTTGTCATCCTGGCAGTGAATGTGGAGGAAGCAGCATACAATGTCTGCCTGTAGTGCCAGCTTTGGAAAAAGTAGAAACAGGGGAATCAATCCCTAGAAGAAACTAGCTAGCAAGCACGCCATACTGGCAAACTTTGGATGTGGTTAAGAGACCCTGCCTCAGTGAATAAGATGGAAGGATGGTCAAAGATGATCCCTGATATCAACTTAGAGCTTCTACAGGTGCGCGTGCATGTGTGTGTGTGTGCGAGCACACTTACACACACATACACACACACTCATACACACATACACACACTTACACACACACATACACACACATACACACACATACACACACTCACACACACTCACACACACTCACACACACATGCACACACACTCACACTCACACACTCACACACATGCACACACTCACACACATACACACACTCACACACATATACTCACACACGCTCACACACATGCACACACACTCACACTCACACACACTCACACACACATGCACACACACTCACACACATACACACTCACACTCACACACACTCACACACACTCACACACATGCACACACACTCACACTCACACACACTCACACACACATGCACACACACTCACACACATACACACACTCACACACATACACACACTCACACACACACTCACACACACTCACACACATACACACACTCACACACACACACTCACACACACTCACACACATATGCACACACTCACATACACACTCACACATACACACTCACACACACTCACACACACATTCACACACATATGCACACACTCACATACACACTCACACATACACACTCACACACACTCACACACACACTCACACACACTCTACACACACACTCACACACACATACACACACATACACACATACACACACTCACACACTCACACACACTCACACACACATACACACACATACACACACTCACACACACTCACACACACATACACACACATACACACACACACTCACACACACTCACACACACTCACACACATACACACATACACACACATACACATACACACATACACACATACACAAACACTCACACACACTCACACACACATACACACACATACACACATAGACACACTCACACACACACTCACACAAACACTCACACACACTCACACACACATTCACACACACATACACACACACACTCACACAAGCATTCCCATACAGTGAATTCCCACACATAAAAATAAAAACAAAACCAAACAACAACAAAACCAAACCATGTGCATGCCTATAAACAGACAAAATAGAAAAAGAAAACGACATAGATACTCACCTTGTTGGAGGGTAGCAGTCTCAAACTTAGCTTACTCACCGCATTGAAGTCCAAGGATGTACAAGAAGACAGCTCTCTCTGGGGAGAGCTTAGGATACCAGGGTAGAGTTGACGTGACTTCCTATAGGTTTCAGAGGTATAGGAAGGGTTTATACCATGTCTCCCACAGTATGAGCTTGTGGTCAAGCTATTTTAACTCCCTGGACCTGGAGAGTTAGGAGAGGAACCCATCTATTTGATGTATATCTGTCATTTGGGTTGTGTCACAGATATGCACTGATAATGTGAATGAAGTCCATAGCCTGAGGCCTGAGTACAGAATCAGCTATGAGGGAGGAGAGAGACTGGCTGCTGTTGGGCATGACCATGGCAGAGTCTGGTCTGACTTGCGTTCCAATATTCAGCAGGCATCACTGTGACTCAGGCTCATGACTGCAATCAATACAGCGAGGACCCTGTGATAACACCAGGGCCCAGATAGCCCTGAGTCTTCTCCCTTCCTAAAGTCTTTCATGTTATCCACATGTAATCTTATTTATCATGAGAAGTAACACATTTAGGGGCCAATGAGATGGATCAGGTAGTAAAAGCATTTACTGTTAAGCCTGGTAACCTGAGTTCAATCCCTGGAACCCACGTGGTAGAAGGAAGGTCAGAACTGACATTTGCAAGCTGTTTTCTGAACCCCACATATACGCTGTGGCACATAAGTGTTTCCCTTAAACAAATATAAAATCAAATTGAGGTAACAAAGTCACAGATTTCAGAGGTCAGGAAAATCTCAGATTGTCTTGGCTACTTTTATGTCAACTTGACACAAGCAAGGGTCTTCAGAGAAGGGAGCATCAGTTGAGAAAAATGCCTCCTTGGGAACTGACTGAAGGCAAGCCTGTGGGGCATTTCCTTAATCAGTGATTGACAGGGGAAAGCTCGACCCATTGTGGGTGGTGCCCTTCCTGGGCTAATGGTCCTGGGTTCTATAAGAAGGCAGGCTCAGCAAGCCATGATAGGCAAGCGAGGAAGCAGCACTTGCTTGTAGGTTCCTGCCCTGTTTGAATTCCTGTTCTGATTTCCTTCAGTGGAGAACTACAGCCCCAATATGCTTTAGTCATGGTGTTTCGTGCAGCAATAGAAACACTAAGACAAGTTGCCACCAGGATTGTGTAGTATTGCTGCAACAGACCTGTCCGTGTTATTGACAGGATTGTGCATGTGCTTTGGAATTTTGAGCAAGAAAAGCCATTGAATGTTCAATGAGCCATGCTGTTGGAGCTTGGAAAAATGTTGAGAGCAGTGCAGAAGATGGAGGGCTGGCCGATGAAGCTTCAGGGGGAAGCAAAGACTCTAGTGTGGCCATTCGTGTGAAGAGTCTGTAGTGTCTGATCAGTTGGAGCTGAAGACCAGAACAACTAAAGTATAACCTTTGTTTTACTAGGACAATTGATGCTGGTTAGCTAGAGCTGAGAAATTAGAGGGGATGAAAGAGAGACCAGCATCACTGAGTGAACTCTTCTTGGAAGTGTTTTCTGAGAGCACATAGAAACTGTGTTCCAAAGGTGACCAAGGTTGTACCTCATGTTGGTGGCAGAACTCGGTAGTTTAAGAGTTACCCAGGTGGTACTGATTTCATTGCCGCAATATAAACCCTAAGACAGAGAGGTTGGAATAACTCTTACTGTGTTTAGCCTAGGCTTTGTGGGTTCCAGGGTCCAGTCTTCAGGCCTGGCCAAAACAAACCCAGGTTCTGGAGAAGATCTATATAGGTGTCTACTTTGGACCCCCTAGCTGGAGGCCATGATGATCATTCTCGATTATCAGCTTGATGATATCTAGAGTCACCTAGGAGAGGTACCTCTGAATATGTCTGTCGGTAGTTGCCTTGTCAGATTGAAATGGGAAGACTTGTCCACTGTGGTGGCACTCCTGTCTGGATCCTAGAGTGTAGAGAAAGGGAAGGTGAGCTAAGTGCCAGCATATATCACTCTCTGTTTCTTTTCTTTTCTTTTTTTTTCTTTTTTCTTTTTTTCGGAGCTGGGGACCGAACCCAGGGCCTTGCGCTCGCTAGACAAGCGCTCTACCACTGAGCTAAATCCCCAACCCCCACTCTCTGTTTCTTAACTGCAGACTGAATGTGACCAGCTGCCCCAGGCTCCTGACTGATCTGGAACAGTGAGCTAAAATAAATGCTTTCTTCCTAAATTAGTTTTGCCAGAGTGTTTCATTGTAGCAACAAGAAAGTAATTAAGATGAGGAGGAGCAGCACAGAGCTGCTTCCTGTGTCCTGGCACTTAGTAGGTTCCTTAATCGTTTGAGACTCGCCTGGACGAGGAGATTACAAAGGGTGTCAAAGCATGTGAGTGTCCGGGTGGGGTGGGGGGTAGTGATAGGGTATAGCTCAGTGAGAGAGTGCTTTCCAAGCATGTAAGATGCCCTGGGAAACACACACACACACACACACACACACACACACACACACACACACACACACACACAATACCTCATGTGGTGGCTCACACTTACAATCCCAGAGTTTAGGAATTAGTGGAGACAGTTGGATTAGAAGGTCAAAATTATCCTCAGGTACAGAGGAATTTTGAGACCAGGTTGAAATATAAGAGAGTCTGTCTCAAAAATAAATAACAATGAAAAAGAACTGCAAAGCAACAAAAGTCTGCAAGAGAAAACATGGGAGCTTCCATTTCTCCTGCTTGAGATCCAGTCTTAGTTAGGGTTCTCCTTCTTAGAGCATACATACTGTATTCTCCAGCTTAGAAATCTCCTATTATCTCATACCAGCCAGGCACAGCTTCCCCTCTCTCTCTTAACCCTGTCCACGTTGATTCTAAATCTTTTGGGTACACCATCTTCCTTCTATTGACCAGCCCTGGGTCATGCCTTCCAGAATGACAAACTCCCATATCTTCCACACTTCCACATTGCTCCTCTCATGCAACCCAAGTTCAAAATGGGTTATACCGGGGCTGGAGAGATGGCTCAGCGGTTAAGAGCACTGACTGCTCTTCCAGAGGTCCTAAGTTCAATTCCCAGCAACCACATGGTGGCTCACAACCATCTGTAATGGGATCTGATGCCCCTTCTGGTGTGTCTGAAGACAACTACAGTGTACTCACATATGTAAAATAAATCTTTTTAAAAAAATGGGTTATACCTCTTCTTAGAGAACCCTGTGAGGTTTTAGTGGAGGACTGACTCTACACTGCTGTCCCCCGATGGTGCTTCTAGTTACATTTACTTTTATTGATTTTGTGCAAACATGTATACGTGTGGGTACACATGTAGATGTCAAAAGACAACTCATGGAAATTGGTTCTCTTCTACCACCATGTCCTGGATATTGAACTCAGCTTGTCAGGTTTGGTGACAGACATCTTTACTTGTTGAGTTACCTTGTTAGCGGACGCTTCTTTTAATCCTTTAATTTACACAGCTCCAAAGAGCCACAAGTAGCTTCTTCCAAGAACACCTAGCTCCTTCCAGGCTGGGGATCAGGCCTAGGCATGCAAATCAAAAGCTTCGTTCTTCTTCAGCCATCCAAATTTGGCCATAACTTCCACTGAAAATCTCTCCATGGCTCGCGCACACTCAAATCCTCCACGTTTCTATGGATCTCTGGCCTGGCTTTCCCTGTCAGTATCCATGCAAGTGGCTCCCATGGTTTGAGAGCTCAGGAATATCCTGTGAGACTTTTCTCTTCCACAAAAGCAACACAAATTTCAGAGGGGCAGAAAGGAAATAAAGGGCGAATATCGTCCCTGCTCCCCACTTAGTGGTGCATACCTGCAGTCCTAGAATGCAAGAAGCAGAGGCAGGAGGATGGCTGAGTTTGAGGCTGGTGTGTGTGTGTGTGTGTGTGTGTGTGTGTCTGTGTGTGTGTCTGTGTGTGTGTCTGTGTGTGTGTGTCTCTGTGTGTGTGTGTCTGTGTGTGTCTCTGTGTGCGTGTGTGTGTCTGTTGTGTGTGTGTGTCTGTTGTGTGTGTGTGTGTCTGTGTGTGTCTGTTGTGTGTGTGTCTGTTGTGTGTGTGTGTGTCTGTGTGTGTGTTGGTGGGGTTGTCAAAGGAAAGACCTTGTCTCAAAAACTCAGGAAGAAAAAACATATGGATGTTTATAGTGGGTGGTATATTCAGGGATGGACCCCTCTAAGGAAGTGACTCCCAATGATAGGATCCCTTAAGTAGGAATATCTCGACTTCCTGTAATGGGCCTTGGGTTTATCCTGGGACCCACTGAGAACTGTTTTTTTATTTTGTTTTTTGAGTCAGGCTTCCCTGTAGCTCAGCCAGGCTTCTATGGCTCCTGAGTGTTGGGATCTGAAGTCTGTATATCACCCTTGGTTTATCAAGCTTAGGGATTCCTGTGTGCTAGACAGTCTGAGCTAGGCTTGATGTCCTTATTTTAAGTTTTCTGTTTTTGAAGATGACAGGTCATTAGAAGCCTCTTCCCTTTTACTGGTAACTGCTTGCCTGAGAATTATCTTTCTTCTGGTTGTACTAGGCAAGGAGAGGCCAAACATCCTCCTGCATTGTCTTGGCTCAAACTGTGGCAACACCTATCACACTAAATTTGTATCTCAGCTTCATCTCTCAGATCTTGCCTGACCTTTGTATCTAACAAAGCCACAGCTGACATTAGTGTAATCTCCCTTCTCCCTCTCAATCCTATGGACGGCCTTTTGGTGGGTCTAGGCCGAGCAATCCTCTGGGTTGGTCTGACAGACTCCAAGTACTCATGTACTAGGGTACCGAGGCCTGCGTAATGATTCAAGCTTCCTTTGTAGAGACTAGCAGTGCATCTGAGAAACGGACTGCAGGCAGAACGACAAACCAGAGCATCACAAAGAAGAGACCTTGGACTGGAAAACAGGGAACAGATGAAGCACGAGCCAGAGAGAGTGCCCAGTAGACGCTGCTGGGTTAAAACATCAGAGACAGGATCTGCAGAAACCTACAGCAAGGCTGGAGAAAGGCCAGGTGTCCAGAACAGCCTCTGGTCGGGGCGGGGCCTGACAAAGCCGGACTGGGCTAGGGACCAGGCCTTGGCAGTCAAAGGAAGAGGCTGAAAGCAGGGATTGGGGTGAGGAGTGGCAGACCAAGGGTTGAGTGGAGTTGGGGGCCGGTCCTGGCGGCCGCGGCGGGGCGGGGGGAGGCTGTGGGCGGGGCCTGGAACCTCCGAGCAAGTTAGTTTAGGGCTGGGTTTCTCTCTAAGCAGGGTCGGCTGCAGGATTAGGGGCTGAGAGCGGGGTCTGGAGGCGACAAATGATTGTAGGGCGGGGCCTGGGGAGGGGCTTGGTGGCGTGGGGGCGAGGCCAGGCCGCGGGTTGGGCAGTTTAGGGTTCAGGGGTCTTAGGCTAAGCGGTTCTTCGCGAGCACTGGGCCGGAGAGCACTGAAGCCACGCCCCTATCCCCTGCTCAGACCACGCCCAAGGCCCCATCAAACTCCTCCCGGAGGCCCCCTCCGGTCCCATTTCCTCTCTCGCGGGTGGAGGCTTAGTAGAGAGGAGTTTCTCGGCCCAACGCGGTCTGTGGCGTGTCTACGGTATCTTCGGGTTAGCTGATCCCCGCACCGCGTCGGCCTGCATCCTGCTGTCTGCACCCCCAGGTAAGCAAGCGCCCCTCTCTGGGGGCGCCGCCCTAATAGTTACCCTCGAAACATTCTCCTGTCTCTCCTCCAGGGCTTAATATTGCCTTGGTCGGAGCCAAAACGATCACTAGTTTCCCATCATTCCTCCCACAAGGTATTTCTCAGGGTTTCCCATCTGCTTGGGGCTCAGGTTGCATTCTCCGGAGAGCTGTGGTGCCTCCGAGGGCGCAAGTGCAGGTGGTGGACGTGACAGGAAAATGCGCGGGAGAGAATGGGGGCTGTCGTGACGTGGGGAATCCGGACTTGTGAACGGGCCCTGCGCCACAGGAGTGTCTGTCACCCAAGAACTGGTGCAGAGCGCCTGCTGAGTGCTACTGACCCGCGAAGGCCGCAGGCACAGCAGGGTCTTGACGAAAATCACGTAGACCGGTCCTCTGGGAAACAAGGTGGTTTCAGATGGTGCCTGGAGTGTGCAGAGCACCATTCAAAGGGGGTTGGAGTGTAGTGAGGAAGCGTACGGTGTCTGAGGGAAAGGGGCAGCCTGGCTTGATAGCACCTGCTCTGGAGAGCTTTCTGGGCCCAGGCAACAAAATCCTAGGGAAAGGCCCAGGTTGGTGTGTTTGCAGATCAGAAAAGAGGGTGAAGGGTATACGGGGCAGAAAGGAGGTAGGAATTGGTTGACCAAGCTTGGAAGGCAACGAGGAGCTATCAGTTCCATTCTGTGGGTTTTGTGTAGGAGGGGTGCTTAAAGCAGTAAGTAACAGCCATCTGATTGTGTCTTGAGAGGAACATCCTGCACCATGTAGGGAAAGTTGAAAAGACACCGGGGCAGCCCCAGCGACTGTCGGGGGTGGGGCTGTGGGTGGGGGCTCTGATGGAAGGTGTGTGACATGATAGGAAGTTAGAAATTCTTTGTTTCCCCCCCAGAAGGATTGTTTCATGCTTGTTTGGAAGCGAGAGGTGAGGAATATCTGTGGAGCTTTCAGAACCGAGCTTCTGAGAAATTGGAAGGGGCCTTATTTTATTTTATTGGGGGGGGGGTGGGTGGTTGAATCCAGGGCCTTGTCCTAGGCAAGCACTGCAATACTTTGGTTGTTTCCTTCTTCATGTATTTGTACACACATGTGGTGTATATGTGTGTGTACATGTGTGTGCAGGTATGTGTCTGTGTGAGCTCAAGTGCTGACTTCTTATGCCTTCCTCTACCACCCTTCACGTTATGCTTTGAGACAGGGTCGCTTTACTGAACCTGGAGGTCATCACACTTGCACAGCAGGCACGGGCAGGACTCACTGAGTTGTCCGTCATCATCAGCTTAGCCTGAGGTTTTATTTTGAGACCATCTCACTAACTTGGGTAAGCTGCCTTTGAACTCATTCTGTAAGCTAGTCATGCCTTGGGCTTGCAAAATCTATGAGCTGATATGGGGATGTGGGAGACAGGGCTGCCTAAGACTGAAGTTTGGGCCCAGTCAGGGACCTAGGCACTAGTGTGGTCTCCAGTCGGGTGACCTGGACCTATCGCCTGGATGCAGAGCCCCGAGAAAGGAATCTCAGACTATGAACTTGTCTTGGAAGCCCCACATCCTTGACAGCTGGAATCTTCCCAGCCAGAGATGCAGTTTGGGTCAAGTTCCAGTAGCGACACTCAGCATGCCTTGAGCCTTCTTGCAGGGAATGCTGGGGGATCTCCTTTCCCTATCTTCTCACTTAAGGAGCTTATTTTCCGGAGTCCAGGAGAGAAGAGGCAATAGACATAGAACTGGGAACTCCTGGCTGCAGGAAAGGGTTCTGAATTTCTGTTTGCCTGTCTGCAAAATGGGTCTGAAGTACCTTTCTCCTTAATGAGTCCGCAGCTGTTGATAGTACTTGAAAATCTCTGCCCTTTACATTCCTGAGAGCCTGTGGTTGGCTTCCATGCCCACTCTGAGATAAGGAGAACACTATCCACTTCTAAACCCAAGGCCATTAGCCGTTGGAGGGGTGAGGGGAGCATCTAGTTGGCACAGTGCCTGGGAGGGACTGACTATTTAGCAAAGGAGCCTCTGGGCTTACTAAAGATGACAGAGAGAGTGAGTAAAGGCCCGCCTCCCACCCTGGGATGACACAAGAAAGCATTGCACCCGGGAATGCTCCCCTCTGATCTGGGTGCCCCAGGTTGCTCACAACTCCAGCCTGGGCTTGCAGAGTGGTGCAGCCCTCAGGCTAGTGGGATCACCTCATTTTCCCCAGTTGTAAAATGGGACCAATGGTATTTAAACACCCTGCATAGTTAGAAGAACTGAGGACAATATCTGGCTAGTAATCAGTGCCTGATGAAATCAGTCTGTTAACATAGGAATATTGCAGAGTTCATGCCTCAGGGCAGAACTGAATGCAGTAACATGGCTTGGCTCAGAGTCAGGAAAGGCCTCCTGGGTGGGTGACACTTCTCTGTGTTCTGGGTTACATGGGATGATTTGATTGAAGATAGAGACACTGTGGGATGAATTTATTCTCTCTTATGCTGGAGGACCAGCCTCTCAAGGACTGAATGTTGGCAGCTTCCTAGAAGCCCTTTAAACAAATATTTATTTACTTTACATCCAGACTGCAGCTCCTCTCCTTCCCTCTCAGTCCTTCCCCATCCCCACCCCTCTGCCCCATCCATTTCCCCCATTTTTCTTCAGAAAAGGGGAGACTGCAGTAAGATTAGGTGTATCTTCTTGAGGCTAGACGAGGCAGGCCAGTTAGGGGAAAGGGATCTAAAGGCAGGCAACAGATTCTGAAGTAGCCCTACTTCTGCTGTGAGGAGGTCCACATAACGACCCAGCTGCACAACTGTTACATATCTGCGGATGACCTAGGTCAGCCCCATTCATGATCTCCTAGAAGTGTTTTTTATCGTGATACAAAAGGCACTTTTAGCAAGGTAAGTTTTGTGTATCACATCTTTTATCTGATCTAGGGTTTGTCTTGAAGGAACCATCACCTAAGCAATTTGCAGCCATACCTAATTTCTTCCCCGGTATGTCTCGGGACTAAGTTATGCAAAGGCTCTGAGAACAACCTTATAAAATCTCAGATAACAACCACTGAGAAAAGGCTACTTCAGAGCTTAGGTGCCAACCCTCTGGACATCATGCCAGGTAGAATGCTACAGTGATTCAGCTAAGAATGGATTGGGCAGAAGAACGTATTCCAAACCAAAGAGGATCAGCAGATTCAAGGCTCCAAGCACATTGCTGGGTGCTTAGAGAAGTAATTAGGAGAGATATGAAAGGACTTTGAGATCCATGGGGGCTGGAGAGATTACTCATTGGTAAGAGCACTTGTTCTTGCTTGCAGAGAACCTGAGTTCAGATCCTAGCAGCCCCATCAGGTGGCTTACAACCACTTGGTGAAACTCTAGCTCAAGGGAATTTAATGCCCTCTTCTGGCCTCTTCAGGCACTGTAGTCATGTTCTTGTGTTCTCCTTCCTTCCCCCACCCCCAACACCTATTAACCAACCAACCAACCAACCAACCAACCAACCAACCAACCAACCAACCAACCAACCAAAAACCTTGAAGTCTAGAGGATAGAAGGATGGCTAGGCCTCAACAGGGAATTTATGTTATTTTGATCCCAGATAACAAAACAGTGGTGTGATGGCAGGAGCCAGGAGACCAGAAGAGAGGTGACTATTCTAGATTGAATGGAGGTTTGGATGGGTGAGAATTCAATGCATCTTGGATGGCCTAGGTGGGATGGAGCTGTGGTTGGAGCAGACACTGATGTGTGTGGCTGGCATGAGGGGACGACTGTTCCGTTGAAGTCAGCAATCTGTTTCTGGTATCTGCCCTTTGTCATGCCTTTGGACCCCAAGCTGGTGGAGGAGTGACACAGGCAGGCTTTGGAGGAACAAAATGGGAGCTGGCTGGACAACAAGGCAGGAAGTAGGTGGAAACAAAGAGTCAAGGGTGCTATGGATGTAGTAAAGGGGAAATCTGGTTAGTAGTGTGGCTCATTGGATAAAGACCCTTGCTGCCAAGTCTGATAACCTGAGGTTGATCTTCAGAATCCATATGGTGGAAGGAGAGACCCAATTCCTTCAAGTTCTCTTCTGAGCCTCACATACACTGTGGCACTCTACCCACATCCACATACATGAATGAGTAGAATGTTGAAAGAAATAAAAGGAAGGTCATGTCTAGAGACCTAGGTCAAGGCAGAACTCTTGCTTAGCAAGTGTAAAGACTGGATTAGCCTCTCCCACACTACAAAATAAATGCTTAAATTAAAATATAAATAAGAAACTGTCTTGGAGTGTTACTGGCGAGAATCTTCCTCTCAGATGTACCTGTTCTTCTCCTCCTCTGCCCTTTTTACAGCACTTTCAGTTTATTCATAGTGGGGTGTGTGTGTGTGTGTGTGTGTGTGTATTGTATATGTGTGTGTGTATTGTATATGAGTGTTTGTGTGTGTGTATTGTATGTGTGTGTATTGTATATGTGTGTGTTTGTGTGTGTATTGTATATGTGTGTTTGTGTGTGTGTTTGTGTGTGTATTGTATATGTGTGTTTGTGTGTGTATGTGTGTGTGTATTGTATATGTGTGTGTTTGTGTGTGTGTATTATATGTGTGTGTATTGTATATGTCTCTGTGTGTGTATGTGTGTATTGTATATGTGTGTTTGTGTGTGTGTTTATTGTATATGTATGTGTATTGTATATGTATGTGTTTGTGTGTGTGCATGTGTGTGTATTGTATACGTGTGTGTATTGTATATGTGTGTGTGTATTGTATATGTGTGTTTGTGTGTGTATATTGTATGTGTGTTTGTGTGTGTGTGTATTGTATATGTGTGTGTGTGTGTGTGTGTGTGTGTGTGTGTGTGTAACTTGTAGGAGTCAGCTCTTCTACCATTGGGTACCAGAGACTGAATTGGGTCAAGTTTGGTGGCCTCTGTGTACCTTTACCTGTGGGGCAATCCTGCCTCCTCCTTCAGACCTTCTCTAGGGCTTCTTTGGTTCCTTTCTAATGGGTCCCCTCAAACTCAGCATGGCTTCTGTCAGAGAAACGTAAAGAAGCCTTTCTCCTCTCTCAGTCTGGACTCTATATCTTTGTTGGTGATGCTACCATCTGTCCCAGCATGGGTAGTGCTCAGCGACTTTTAGGCTCCTGATACCATATTTAGGCCCAAGGTTCCGTGAGTGTCTAAAAAGGGATTTTTCTCTGCCAGCAACACCCAGGAGTCCCAGTTTGCCCTGTTATTGGTTTTCTCCCACTCCATCCCTGCTTGTGTTATTTATATCCAGTGGTGTCGGGAACCTATGTTCCTAGAGGAAGAGACAGGAAAAAGGATGAGGAGGCACATCATAGGCAGAGGGACCAGAAGGTGCCAAGGCCCCAGGACCCCCACACACTTGGTGTGTGCTGGGGCACAGCAAGGGGCTGACGTGGCTAGAATAGGGACAGGGAGGGAGAGTTCTAAGAGGAGCAGAATAAGAGGCTGAAGGTCCGAGGACCTGAACATCAACCACAGCTCACCCTTGGAAGTCCTTACTCAAGAAGAGAGGAGTAGTTGGGACTTTTTGCTTTCTAATTTTGTTCCATATGTGTGTCGACGAACCCTAAAAAGATCAAGACAGGGCCATACCTTTTTTCCACCAGGGCAAAACATCTTCTCTTTACACATGGTGGGGTGGCCCAGGGAAACATCCTAGAAGGGCCTCGATTTCCTTCTTGATCAGGGGCAGGGAAAAGGAGTTAGCTAGGGAGAGAATTCTGATTGTCAGTATGGAGGCAGGAGTCGGTGAAGGTCAGGCAATGCATAGAGCAGGGTGGCAGGCTACAGGGGTCTGAAGGATGCAAAGATGATGACCTGGAACGGAAACCATAGGAGCCAAGCAGGTGCGTTCTGAGGATGGGACAGCTACTGACCAGTGGCTCCTCTCTCCACAGATGATGGAGACTAAACTTGTTCCTTTTCCCTGGGCCTCACATGGGCAAGAGCTGGTGATTTGGTTCTGGTCACCTTCCCCACTCCTGCTACTGACGAGTCATTCACCTGCTCTGGCTTCATTGAGCAGATTTTGACCCCAGTTTGCTGGAACTGAGATCCAAAATGAATTAATTTTGAGGTAGAATCTCACTGTGTAGCCCTGGGCAGCCTGGAATTATCTATGTAGACCAGGCTGGCCTTTAATTCACAGACATCTGCCTGCCTTTGCCTCCCTAGTTGTGTCTTTAAAGGTGTGCTACCATGCCTAACCTTTACTGAGTCTGGATACTGTGCTGGGTGGTTTCCCTCTGTCCCTCTCAAAATTTGTGGCAGGTACTCTTTGACCCTTGTTCTGCTTGTAGGTGTGGCAGGTATAATGGGCTCACTTCTGGGGCTGAGGCAGAGGGCCTCTGTGGGTCTTTCTGCCCTCGTGGATCATTGACCAATTCAGTCCCTTCAAAGGGAGCAGACAACCAGGGTGGTGGTGGTGGTGGTGGTGATTTGAAAGCCCTGTGAGTCAGTATTATGAGTGACCACATCGGGATGGCTATCAGGAGGCAGATCAACTTCACTTAGGGTAATTCAAAGCTCATAAAGTTTTGGGGGACAGAGGGTAAGTAGTATATCCAGGATGGGCAAAGGTCATTGGTTGGGGGCTTCAGGTACCTGAAATGCCTCATTAGCATGGGGAAGCATTTCAGGAATCTCAGGTGCTAGCTGAACAGGTTTTGTCTAGAGAAAGGAAATCAATCCTGTAATGTAATTGAAGCTACGTGACATTCCTTAGGTTGAGGCTTATGTGGGGGCCTAGAATTCCTCAGACAACGTCAGAGAAGAAGATGCCCCACTAATGTATGGAGTGTCCCATAGTGTGTCGAGCCCAGAGGCTATCCAGTCATGGTGACTTTGACTTTAATTAGCAGAGTTTTCACATTGGTCTGGGCTTCTGGGAGGTGATAGGGAGTGATGGAGAGAAGAGAAGCAGGCCTCTGTCGGAGAGATTGGTGAGGACAGTTCTATGTTAACGGCTGACCCTGACCTATTCGCTGACCCTGGCCTATTGTCATTTCTAACCAGCATTCCTTCTGCTGTGGCCCTGCCACTTTCAGTGTGTCTTAAATCCAATGCTTGACTTGCCTCAGGACCTTTGGACTGGCTGTTCATTCTGGCTAGAATGACCTGTTTCTCCACCTTGTCTCCTGCACTTAAAATGTTACCATCTCAAGGATGCTTTCCTGACCAGTGTCTTTTCTTTTTTCTTTCTCTCTTCCCCTTTTTCTTTACTCTTTCTTTTTCCTTTCCCTTCTTTGTGTGTGGAAGCACATGTGGAGGGCAGAGGGCAACCTTAAGTGTCCTTCCTTCTAGGCAGTTCACCTCTTTTAAGACAGGGCCTCTCACTGGGACCTGGCACTTTCCAATTAGGCTAGGCTGGCTGACCAGCAAACCCCAGGGATACGGCCTCTGTCTCTGCCTCCCAAGTTCTGGGATTACAAGTGTGTATCCCCAGGCCTGACTTCCTTTCTAAAATGTCGGTTTTAGAGATCAAACGCAGGCTCGTATACTTGTGGAATACACTTTGCTGACTGAACCGTCTCCTCTGACCTGTCTTTCAAAGGTAGCCCCTGGGTTTCTCTTTATCCCTTTTCACATTCCCCTCCCGGCCTCATTTCTTCTCTCCATAAGACTGGTTGCTGCCTGATATAATGAAACAAATAATTAACAAACTATACCGTGTATCCCTCCTGCAACTCTTTTTATATTTTTGGTTGTGAGCCTAGCCTTTTTTTTTTAACGGCTGAGCCATCTCTCCAGCCCCTGCAACTCTTTTTAAAAACATAAATTCTTGAGATAGTAATACAGTTTGCTCAGTTCCCTGTGGAGACTCCAGTAGTGTTGTTGATCAAATGATGCTAGGCATCTGGGTACTCTAGATACAGCCTAAGTAGAGATCAGGCCTGATGTTAAAATGAGGCTCAGTTGGGGTACAGATTCATAGAACAGGTGAGCTTACCTTCTGGTTCTCAGCTTTCTATTTCTTCCTCTATGATCTTGGGTGATTCTGTGCCTCAGTTTCTCCAGCAAGCTACAAGATGATAGAAGCCACCAGTCTTCAGTAGAAATCTCAGTTGTGGCTTCTTGGAGACATAGGTAGAGGCCGAAAGGACTTGGGGATGAGTCTTGTTTAGTTAGACTTTCCTGGACCTCTGATGCTGAAGCAGAGTATTTAGATTTTCTTGTTTTCTTTTTTTCCTGAATCGGTCTGAGGATGAAGGGGCTTCCTCCATTTTGTTTGGTGTGGGCCTCTCTCGAAAAGTGCTATTTAGGTTGAGGCTGGATTTGGAGCCAGCAATAGACACTGTCTTAGGATTCAATAGAGCGGTGGTTCACAACCTTCCTAATGCTGTGACCCTTTAAGACAGTTCCTCATGTCATGGTGACTCTCAACCATAAAACTATTTTGTTACTACTTTATAACTGTAATGCTGCTACTATTATGAATTATAATATAAATATCTGATATGCAGGATACCTGATGGGTGACCCTGTGGGGGTCGTGACCAACATGTTAAGAACTGCTGCTGTAGAGGAACAGAACTGATAGACTCAACATAAATTTCAAAGGGGATTTGTTAGGTAGGCTCACATGACATGCACTGGGCAGACCAAGAGTGGCTGCCTACGTGCCGGAAAGGGTGAGAACCCAGTAGCTGCTCAGTCCTAAAAGGTTGGGTAGCTCAGTTGTCCAATTTGGTCCTGAAGGCCTGAATGATTCTTGGAGAGTCTCCAGTCTCCGGTGGAAAGTCGAAGGAGCCGAGTTCTAGGGTTAGCATAGGATGGTGGCTGCAGTGGCAGCAGCAAGTTAGATGCATTCACAGTAGTTAGTGAAGACAAACAGGCAAAGGAAAGCTGCTTTCCTCCCAGACTTCTTTCTATCTGGGCTGCTGCCGGAAGATGCTGCCCACTCTTGGTGGTGGGTAGGGTCTCTTCAGCTAATTCTCTCAGGGGATACCTTCAACTGAGTCTAAGAGGCATATATCTTAGCTGACTCCATAATCTGGTCAAGTTAACAACTGAAATTAACCATTATGGTAGGATTTGGGTGCGTTTACTACCTTCTAGCCCTATCCTATGGGCAAGTAGTTGTAAGCCAGAGTAATGAAGTCCCAGCAGAGGCACTGTACTCCTTGGAGACATGAAGAATGCCCTGAGCTAGCCTGGGAATTCTGGAGGCTTTTTGGAAGCAGTTGTTGGAAAAACGTCTTACATGCAAGGTCAGGTGGGCGTCCTGGGATCAGTTAGTGGAAAAGGTGAATGAACGACTCAATGGAGGGAACAGCCAAGGTCATACCTCGAACTGCCCAAGGTGCTGTTTCTGAAGTTTGCTTGGATCTTGGGAATCTGAGGACACAGGCCGAGAACCATAGAGTCAAGGTGGGGTTGGGTGGAGTGGTAAGAAGAGCCTGGTAACCATGGAGACCTCACCCTGTCAGACTAGGAGCCCTGAGAAGCCCTCAGGCTCACAATCAGAAGGGATGGGTAGGTTTGAACTAAGAGCTGCTATTGGATTGGTGTAGGAAGGACAGATAGGACCAGAGTGGGCTTCCTCTACCTTCCTGCTACCACCAGTGAGTATTAATACCTCTGGTCCACTAAGAGGCTGCGATAGTTTCACTGGGAATCCACATTTTTAGCTATTGCATTGGCAAGGAACCTCAGCCCACCCATCCAATCTAGAAGAAGGATGTGTGCCCCGTGCCTATTGCTGCTCCTGTCTCCATAGGATGTTCCCACAAAGCCTATTACATCTGGAGGGCAACCCATGTAGTACAGGGCTATTTTCACATCATCATCCCTTTCTGTTTCTTTCCCTTAATATAGGGTCACAGGCAACATGGATGCTGTCATTCTTTAAAACATGACAAGTCTGGGGCTGGAGAGATGGCTGGCTCATCTGTTAAAAACTGATACTACTCTTCGGAGGATTTGCTTCCCAGCAACACTCCGATGGCTCACAACCTCCTAGAACTCCAGCTCTAGAGAATCTACTACTTCTTTTTTCTTTTTTTAAAGATGTATTTATTATATATGAGTACACTGTTGCTGTCTTCAGACACGTCAGAAGAAGGTATCAGATGGTTGTGAGCCACCATGTGGTTGCTGGGGTTTGAACTCAGGTCCTCTGGAAGAGCAGTCAGTGCTCTTAACCACTGAGCCATCTCTCCAGCCCGAATCTAATACTTCTTCTGGCTTTTGTAGGCACTTGCACTTATGTGCACATATATGTATACTTATATATGTATATAAATAATTAAAAATGAAATATTTAATCAAAGCAAAACAAAAAGAAACAAACAGCCACAGGCATGGTAGCCCAGGTACTTTGGAGCCCAAGGTATAAGGATCATAAAAGCCTATGGCTAGCCTATGAAATTTAGTAAGACATGTCTCAAAATAAGCAAAAGAGATGGGCATGTAGCATCTGCCTAGCATCTTCCATTGAGGGGTTAGGGATGTGGCTCACTGGTAGGATGCTTGTCAAGAACATATGAGATTATGGGTTCTAGTACCACAAACAAAACAACAACAAAAATCCAAACAACAACATCACCAACAATGAAACTAAAGCTAAGTCAAACTTAAATGTGTGGCCACTTGCCACCACCGCATGAGCCAGCAGCATGACGATAGAAGTCGATTTTGTATTTTGTGTTTGTTTTTATGGACACTTTGCTTCCCTGCAGATGCTGGTTTGCCGAGGGAGGAAGGGGAAGTCTCTTTTGAAAACAAACATTTAGTCATGTGCCCCTTAATGACCTGGAGGCACCTAGGACTTTTGGCAGTGGGTGAGTCTGTTTGTAATGTGAATAGTTAGTGATTCCGTCTGGCTTCTTGCTTTAATGAAGAGACCTTTTAAACAAGAGCCACTGAGCTGGGAATGTAGCTCAGTTGGTAGGAGGCTTGCCTAACATATTAAGAAAACCCTGGGTTTAACTCTGACCAGGGTGGTATATGCCTCTATCTCAGCACTTAGAATATGAGGGAAGGGCGAAGAGTTCAAGATCACCTTTGGCTGTATAGGGAGGCCAGTCTGGGATACAGAAGATCACATCTCAAAACAAAACAAAACAAAACAAAACAAAACAAAACAAAACAAGGTGTGTTGTTGCATGCCCTGGGACAGTGAGGCAAGAAAGTGGCAAGTTTGAAACTCACTCTCTCTCTCTTTCTTTCTCTTTCTCTCTCTTTTGGGTAGGGGAGAAGGAGGGAGGGAATGTGAGAACACAGTATACAGTATACAGTGCTGTGGTTAAAATTAATATTAATTGGGGACTTTTAACCCTGCCTTTGTTCATTCGTTTCCCAGATAAAAAGACAAAAAGTTTACATTTATAATAAGCCTTAACACATTAGAGCTGGGCAGAGATCAACCCCCGATTGCTATTTTGCCTACTTTCCTGCCACTAACCCTGAGTTACAATTTGTCCTGGTCCACTCGGGCTGCTCTTATTCCAATTGGCCACGCTTTCACGACTCACCTGCCCCATGGTGCTCAGTGGGTAAAAGCCATTGCTGCTCACCCTGAAGATCTGAGCGCGATCCCTGCTGCTCACGTTGTAAGAAGTGAGAACGGACCACTGAAGGCTGTCCTCTAGTCTCCACACGTATACCAGGGCCTCTATCCACGCGTAAGTGTGCAGTAAACAAACCAACAGATGGATAATAAAGAAAACAGACTAGAGTTCTGGGATGTGGCTACATGGTAAAGTGTTTGCCCAATGCATGCTCCCGGTTCTGTGCCCATCCCCACCCCAAGTATAGACAGGGCAGTAGACATGAAAACTGGCCACACAGGTTCCCATCATTGTTGCAGTAGTCTGCTCTCTGCTGGCTTCGCTTTGCCTTGAGACTTTTGGATAATCCAGTTTATGAGTGGGTGGTTATATCTCTTTTAGGACACTGGTGAGGGAAAAACCCAGAAGGCACAAAATGATTCAGTTAATAGAGCACCGTGACAAGAGTTAGGGTGGAAAGGGGTGGTTATGGGATTGTGGACATAGTCACAGGGTCATGTGAACAGGGCAGGCATAGGGTGTTATCTGGAGTTGTTGTAGATGCCTGTTTCTACCACACCCTCTGCTTGAGGTAGGATATCCTATAACCCAGGCTGACGTCAAACTCTTTATGTAGTTGAGGATGACCTTGAACTCCTAATTCTCCTCTTTCCTCTGAGTGCTGGGGTGATAGACATGACCGTGCCTCGCTTGTATGGTGCTGGGGGTGGAGCTCGGGGCTTTTTACATGGTAGGTACATGCCCTACCAGCTGAGCTACAGCCGTTCTTGGGTACATGGTAGATTCTTGGCCCAGCAACCCCGAGTAGAAAAGAAAGCAAGTGCAGGGGTGGGGTGACTTGGGGTGACATATCTGGATAAAAAATGGTGAGTCGATGTTGGATATATAGGTTTGGCCTTGACAGAGAAATCCGGAAATTCATGGTGTGAATGTGCTGAACATAGCTTCTGAGTGGGTGAGGTTTCTCAGGCGGGGATGGGGCAATAGTAAGAGATCCAAGACAAGCATGACCTGAGGACAAAGGGGAAGAAACAGCATGGATTAGAGCCAGAGTAGCTGAGAGGAGGTGAACAAGAAGGCTGCAGTTCTTGGAAGCAGGGATACGTCCTGCTAAAGGCCATAAACTCTGGGCAAGGAATCTGCACTGGGAATGGCCTTCGTGGGAAAGTGTCATGGAAGAACCTGGTGAAAGGCAAGGCCTTTACTTTAGGGTAGAAGCATGAACAATACTACTGACTTCCCAGCCATAGTGGTTCACGTGCTGTCACAGCGCTCAAGAGGCTGAAGCAGGATGCTCACAGCTTTGAGGCTAGTCTGAGCTATAGAGACCCTCTCTCAAAACAAAGGATTGGGGTCATTGAGATGGCTCAGCGGGTACAGCGGTTTGCTGCCAAGCCTGACAATCTGGGTTGGATCCCCAGAGCCCACGTGGTAGAAGGACAGTTTAGATTTTTATAGGGTGTCCTTTGACCTCCTCATAAATGCTGAGGGCCACAAGTGCCAATAAACAAACTAGCAAATGTAGTAAAAATCAAGCAACCTACCAAAACAATAACCTTTGTTTCTTTTTCTTTTTAAAAACTTTCTATTGATTCTTTGTGAATTCACCTCATATACCTCATTCCCATTCATCTCCCCATCTTTTCATATCTGCCCTTGCAACTTCTGCTGGAAAAGGGGAAAAGAAAAAGAAGGAAAGAAAGAAGGGAAGAAAAGAAGGAAGGAAGGAAGAAAAGAAAGAAGAGAAGGAAAAGAATCTCATTGTGGAAGCAGTAGTGTGTCACAGTATGTCCCACAGTACACCCTTTTGTCCATAGTTCTTGGCTTGCAACGAGTCATTGGACTGGTTCGAGGCTTCTGGCTTCTATACTGTCAATATTGGATCTTCTCGTGCCTCCTCTTCAGTATCCTGTTGTTGACCTGTGTCATGGAGATCCTGCAGCTTTGGATCTGTAAGACTGGCTCCTTCATGTGCCCCAGCAGTTCACTGATGGGCTGGATATAGGGGTAGGCCAACTTAAAGCCCTGGATCTGGGCCTGTGTGGTAGCTGAACTGGTCAGTCTGATAGCTCTTCTGTACCTGCACCACCAGGGTGAGCTCTTGAGCACTGCCCCAGCTAACTTATCCAGTGGGAAGAGCCAGCTTTCCCACTTTCCTGCCCTTGGGGCTGGTTCACCTGTGACCATGCAAGCACGGCCAGCTCTACTGTATTGCCCAAGCAAGGTACAAGACATACTCTCCCAAGTGCTAAAGCTAGTGACAGGAGGGCTTGCTTTCTGGCTTTCATGACCCTGGGATTAGCTTTTCCATTTGCCCCAAGTGACAAGGGATGAGGTGATGGCGTGGCATCTTTTCCTTATCCACACTACCACATGGTAGACTAGTGGCAGGGCCAGCTCTTCCATGCTCACACCCTTAGGCCAACTCTCTGGTAACTCCCACAACCAGGGCCAGCTCTACTGTGCTTCCTGGGCGAGGTGTGGGGCCTGCTCTCCTGAGTATTGCAGCTGGTAAGGGGCAGGGCCAGCTCTTCTGCCTTCTGGGCTAGCTCTCCTATGATACCCGGGGGAGGGGTGGGGCCAGTTCTGCAGAGCCTTCAGCTATCAACATGGCCCCAGGCAGCAGCCCAGATCAGGACATCTGCCTGGCCTTTGGTGGTAACAGATCCCTGTTGTTGCAGGGCCATAGACCCAGACATGGCCCTCAATGGCAGCACAGGTCAAGACCATGGCCTTATGTGGCATCACCGGCTACTCACATCAGGGTGTTCCTCATTACCCTTGAATCTCCAGTTCTGCCTCTTTTCGTTGTGTATATATCCTTCTGCTTTTCTTTCTCTCCCATTTCTCCACCACTTCCTTGTTCATTTTAGTGGCCCTTGGGGTTTTGGGGTATCACGGGTCCTCTGAGGAGCAGTGTCAGGAGCGCTATGCCCCATCCATGCTGTGCACCAGGCAGGGGTCTTCTCGGATGTGGCCTGCCCACTTGGGCCATGCAGCAGTCTACTGATCTGCTCAGGCCCCCTGCCCAGGGGGTTGTCTCAGACATCTTTTTCTTTATTTCTTCAACAATTTATTTCCCATTATGTACTTGTGTACTTACATATACACAGAGACTTGTGAAACCCAGAGGTAAACATTGGGTATTTTTCTTAGTTGCTCTCCACCTGATTGATCAATCTGTCTGTCTGTCTATCTATCTATCTATCTATCTATCTATCTATCTATCTATCTATCATCTATCAATCTATTTTTGAGACAGGTCTCTTCCTCCTGGGCAGCTCTCCAGTTCACCTATATTGTTTCTCCAGTGAGGTCCAAGGATTTTCATGCTGTCCACATCCTGGGATCCCTGACACACACTGCCACAGCTAATTAATTAATTAATTTCTTTATTTGAGACACATTTCTCCTGGCTCTACCTCCCAAGTTCTGGACAACAAAGCTTTCAGTCCTTCAGCTGGCTTTGTTTAGTACTGGGATGCATTTTATGTGTGCTGGGCCAGTGTTGTACCAATTAAGTCACATCCCCTTGAGTTTTTCCCCCACCCTCTAGTATTCTAATCCTTTGTGCATGTCTGAGAGACCTTTTTGACGTTATCCTAAAAGTTACTCAGGCTCTATACATTTTTAGCTTTTTAAGCATTTTTTGTTGTATTGTGTATGGTTGCGAGAAGTGTGCTACAGTCCTCTCTCTACTAGAACTATTCAGAGAGAGCCTTTCTCTTTCCATCGTGTGAGTTCTAGGTGTTGAACTTGGGGCATCAGGCTTGGCAGCAATCACGTTTACCTGCAGAGCTATCTTGATGGCCCCTCTATATCCTTACATAATGGTGGAAAGTATAAAACAAAATAGATCTTTCTTCCCTGTCCCCTGCTTCCGGCCCCCTTACCCCTTTCTTCCCATTTTTCCCTTTTTAGGAGATGGGGGTCTTGTGTATTCTGTAACTCATCCTGATTTTCCTGCTTCAGCCTCCTGAGTGCTGGAGTGCAGACATTTGCAACTTCATTTAGCTCATTCCTGGATCTGGTCACTGTCTAGAGCAGTCCTGTCTAGTACCATGTTGTGTGATGATGGAAACCTCTCAGATCAGCATTGACTGGTATAGTGAATGCTACCCAAATGTGGCAGTGGAGTGTGTAATATATATATATATAGAACTGGTAAGACTGTGCATGTGGGGTGTGTGAGTGTGTGTTCATGCACACACATGTGTGTGGAGGTCAGAGGTCAGCTTCCTTTATTGCTCTGCACCTTACTGTTTTGCGACAGGTCTTTCACTGAACCTAGAGCTCACCAATTTGGCTAGGCTGGCCAGCTGGCTAGTCCTGAGAGCCATTTGTTTTTGTTCCCCAGTGCTAGAATTACAGATGCATGCTGTCATGGTTTTATGTGAGTTCTGGGAAGTGTGTGTGTGTGTGTGTGTGTGTGTGTGTGTGTGTGTGTGTGTGTGTGTGTGTATGTGTGTGTGTGTGTTTTATTGGGGATGAAACTTATAGCCTGGTGAATGCCCCCGGGACAAACTGGTTTAACTTTAAGTAGCCACTTGCTATTGGGAGCCTGAAGCAGAAAGATTGAGAAGTTGAGGCCATTGTAGCCTCCGTAATAAGTTTCAGACTAACCTTGGCTATGTTGCAAGACTCTTATCTTAAATTAAGATTTGTTAAAATTTTTTAATTAAAAAATAAAATTTAAATAGCTTCATGAGGACTAGAGTTTTAGGTACTGTTTCTTTCCAAAACATTTGTTAATACTAATAAATACTAATACGAATTTTGTGATGTTGGGGATATTGCCCACACTTTTCTGTGTATTGGGTGAGTGTCCACACTTAGTCCTGCATGTAGGTCAGCTTGCCTTGTAGCTCTCCTCCCTGGCGCGCTGCAACCCACCTGGCTCAGTAGTGCTTTTATGCCTCCACCTACGTTTACCATTAACATCTGCAAGTCTGGTGGGCTTTCTCCATCACTACCCAAGGCTGAGCTATGTTGGTGGCTTTCCATTACATAAATTAGAAATGTCACTGACCATCAGTGTCTCCCTGGGTTCTGCTTTTGCTTTTTTCTTTTTTTAAGCTTTTGATCTGCCCACACCGGGCAACGTAACTCACTTATCTCTCCTGCCATCTCTACCTAGCTTTGAGTAACATTTGTTAATCAAGATGAATAACTGTGGTGAACGGCATGCAGAAGTTAGCCACCTTAACTCTTTTAAATGTGCAGTTTGGTATTCCTAATTTATTCATATAGCTGTGCCCCGCAGTTTACAGAATGTTTTCATCTTGCACGATTCAAACTATAATCATTAAACATTAACCTCCCAGTTCTCCTTCTTCCTGCCAAGCTCTGGAAATCTCTATTTTACACACACATGCACGTACACACGTGCATGTATGTTAAGGTCAGAAATTGATGTCAGTTGTCAGGGTTCTTTCTCAATTGCTCTTCATCTAGTTTTTAAAGATGCACACTGAACCCAGAGTTCCTGATGAAGCTAGACTGACTGGCCAGCCAGCTCTGGGGATCCTTCTTTCTCTTTCCCTCTACTTCTTCAGAGCTGAGATGACAGGTGCGTGATCGCGTGCCTGGTTTTCTTATTTGGGTTCTGGGATTCTTACACAGTGAACACTACCCATTGAGCCATGTCCCCAGACCCTTTGTCCTTGAATTTGACTGCCTAGAGATCTCTGATCACTGGATCATGGAGGGATTTGTCTTGTCTTCTTTCACTCACTATAATGTCTCCAAGGTTTATCCAAACTATATCTTTCTCCTTCTTTTAAATTTCCTGTGACATCTTATAGTATGGTATCCTAGAGATTTTTTTACTCCCTGTTGCACATCAAGACTGCTTTTAGCAGGAGGGAGGAGGGACTCTGAAGGGATACAAGAAGGGGGAAGGGATGGATATGTTCCTTATCATGATAGAGCCAATGGCCTCATGGGCTTTGATATATGTCAAAATACATTAGATTGTGCTGGGAGTGGTGTTCCATGCCTGTAATATCTCAACACTTGGAAGGCGGAGGCAGAAGAATCAGGAGTTTAAGGGTAGTTTCAGTTACATAGTGAATTTGAAATTACCTGGGCTCACTGAGGACACAATGAGACCTTCTCACTCTCTCCTCCTTTCTCTTCTTCTTTTCCCTTGTATTCCTCTCCTCTGTCCCCTCTGGTGTTCACTTTGTAGCCTAGTCTGGGCTGGAACTTACCACCCTCCTGCCTTAGCGTTCCCAAGTACTGGGATGACAGATCCACGCCACCATATCCAGCTGTTCCCCAGTGACCTGCTGGTGTTCCTGGGGAAATGCTATTTCTGTGGGGACCCAGACCCAGCCATGTTCATTCCAAGCCCCATGGAAGTAGTGTGGTGCGAGTGGAGTGGTGGGTAGTGGGTCCAGAGGTCACCATCCCTAGCTGTGGTGAGGCAGAGCATTCAAACCTATGGGGCAGAGCAGACTGCTCACCTCATGGGTCCAGGGTGGAGGCAGGGGAGAGCAGAGGGCAGAGGAGAAGAGAGGGAGAGAGGAGGAAAGGGGGGAGGTAGACAGGGAGATACAGAGAAAGAAATAGAAAGCTAGAGATGAGCGAGCTAGTCTCTTCACTAGTGACCTGCTTTTTTAATGCCACATCTGCTAAGTTCCCACTGCTCTCAGTAGCCCATGAAGCCATGACTCCATTAGCGTATCAGTTTTTTATTTTTTTGGTGAGTCCAGAGTCATTATGAGCTTATGTCCAACAGCCTCCTTTGCTGAACACTGGTCCAGACCTTAGCACATGGTTTTTTGAGGACATTTATAATCCAAGTCACCATGGGAGAAAGTTTCAAATGACCCAGCAGTCAAAGGACACACTACACTCAGCAATTAAGGGGTGAAGGAAGTACACAGGGCCAACACCTGGCTGCATGGTGGTTTGAGACTAGTGGAGGTGGTGAGAAGTGAGTTGAGTAGAGAAGATTAAAACACAGTCCGACTTGCAGATGCCTGGGGAATGTGTTTCACTAAAACACTTAAAAGGTTTTTTTTTTTTTTTTTAAAACGGTCACTTCTATCTGTATGGGTGTTTTGCACACCATGTATGTGCAGTGCCCTCAGAGGCCAGGGGAGGGCACCAGATCCACTAGAACTGGACTGACAGAAGAGGAGCTGCCTGCCATGTGGGCCCTGGGAATTGAACCTGGGTCCTCTGCAACAGCAGTCGGTGATCTTAATGAATGAACTTCAGCGCTTCACTAAAAATCTTGAAACTCAATATATTGTGATACTAAACAACTTTTCCATTTCATGTTTTGCATTCTATTATCTTGTGTTCACTTGTGTGTCTGTGTGGGCAAACGTGTCACAGAGCACATGCTGAGGTCACAGTACGACTTGAGGTGGCTACTGCTCCCTTTCCATCACTCGAGTCTCAGCAGTTGCACTCAGGTTATCAGACTTAGTGACATCTTGCTGAACCATCTTGCCATTCTGTTTTAATTTTTATTGTTTTGAAGCAATATCTGATCCAGGATGGACTGGCCTCAAACTCCAAACCAATGGTGGTCTTGAACTTCTGATCCATCTGCCTCTATCTTCCAAATATCCTTTGTGAGGATACCAGTCATGCACCACCATCCCATCAAGTGTTGGGGCGGAAACCAGAGCCTCATGCATTCTGGGTAATCACTTCACCAATTGAGCCATTCAAAATATAGGCCAAGCTGTTCACATGGAACTTGTATTTCCAAGGGCTATGGTGACAGATGTTTGCTACACCCAGCTCCTAGCATTAACATCTCAATCAGTTTTTTAGGACATGTTCGTGAATGTGCTTGCAGTTAGTAGTTGTCTCTCTTCTCCACCCTGGGGAGGCCTGGCATCAGGCGCTCCCACTGACTGAGGTCCTGGGCCATGAACAAGGTAAAGTGGAGGCTCAACAAGCTGCCTTGTTGAGAATTGAATTGGGAGGGGGATGATCAGGGTCCAAGTGGGGAGGGCAGAAGCAAGACAACCTAAGAGGGACTGGGGCAAGGCAGAGTCTTAGACTTAGGGCCCTCCTTTGGATCTTTGCCAGGTAACAGCATGGTGCATGTCTGTATGTCTGATTGTTAGCACTCCCTGATTGCCCTGGGGGAGCCAGGGCCATTTGGAAAGGACAACAAGGGCTCCAGTGCAGGACTGGCTTTAGCAATCTGAAGAAAACACTCCCTTTACCTTGTGAGAGCCCTGGTGTGTTAAGGTCTGGGCCTCTGCCTGCAAGAATCAGGTGATCCTAGGCAGGAATGGGCCTCCTGTGAGTGAATGTGCCAGTGAAGTCTTGATTGATTTACTTTCCCATAATCTTGTTTTCAGGAAGACAGAAAACAAAACAAAGCGGTCCCCGCCCCCTGCAAAGTTCTGAAGGTTGACAAGGGGTGCTGGTGTGATAGGATTTGGGGTGACAACCTGTGCTCCAACAAGCCAGAATCGGCCACTTATCCTCCATATGTCAATTAAAGAGCCAAACTAATAGTGAAAAGCAGATTTACTCAATGTGGCTACATTGTGAAGTGAGATAAAAATAATTTAATTAGAGATTCTCCCAAATTTTTTTGGGGGTCCTAAAAGGAGGTGAAGGATTAAGTAGAGGCCAGGGTTATGCATGTCCCGTCAAGGTATGGTCCTGGCCAAGGCTGTCTGGGTTCCAGCGAGGTGGTCTGACAAGTTGTTGGCACAGTGTGAAACTGCATTCCTGGAGAAAGTTCTCCTCTGTTGGTCCAGGCTTTGGACTTTCTTCTCTCCCAGCTGGAGGTTCCTGGGTGGGGGAGAGGGAATTCCAGTTTCTTGGGGCCCATTGTTTCAGTACTCTGATAGCCAAAATGAGGGACCCAAGTGTTTGTTTAGAGTGGGTTCAACCCTGTTAGGTTGGTTACAATGGGACTTTCAGAACAGCTAGGATCAAATGTAAACACTCATTCCCCCCTCCCACCCCTCCCCTCCAACTTCCCACCACTGTCAGGGCAGAGTGGGACATTTAGCTCCTTTCTCCACTTTCCTTGCCTTTCTTTTCTCCCCGCCTCCCTTCCTCTCTCCTCAGCTTAGCTGGTCCCTATGCTGGGCCCCTGAGCACAAAGCTCTGGTCTCTCTCTCCTTGCACACAGGGATATTTTTAGTCAGTAAGAGGGATTATCAGCTGAGTTCCAGGTGGCAGGGGCCTAGCTGGGAGAGGAGCCAGCCAGGCTTCAAAGAGCTGAGGGAGGAGGGAGAAAGCCAGGGGTAGGAGGGCCTTGAGAATAATGAAGGTTCATACTGGATGTGTTGGCACAGCCACCGACACTGACTCTGGTTGACCTCCCTCCCATTCACTTGCCCTGTTGGCTGCTCTGGCCCAACCCAGCTTGAGCACAGGCACAGAATTTAAGCACAGGACAATGAAGGTCAGGCGGGTTTCCAGGCAGCGTGAACCTGCTGGGAAGTGCCTAGGAAGCATAAAACCTGTGGTGATGATGCATACCTTCCATCCCAGAACTGGGCAGGCAGAGGCAGGAGGATTTTGAACTCCAGGACATCCTGGATTACTTAAGGAGACCCTGACTTTGAAAACCAGGGGTGGGGTGGGGTGGAGGTGGCTCACTGGTGAGTGCTTGACTAACATCTGAGGGGCCATAGGACCTATCCCAGCACTGCAAATATACTAGTAATCTTATTATACCAGGTGCCCTTTATCTCAGCACTTGAAGTGGAGGCAACACTGGGTAAGATTTTCTCCTTTAAAGCTAAGCATTGGGATGTGGCTCAGCAGTAGATCATATACTCCTAGCATCCTCCAGTAAGGAGCTGGAATTGTATAGCTCAGCTGTAGAGTCCCTATCTAGATCTGTCAGGAGGGCTGGGCCTGCCTAGGATGCTCTAATAAGAGGCTGGGGGTGGTTGTGGATCTGGGAGTGTGACTCAGTGGTAAAGTCCTATTCTAGAATCCTCCAGTGAGGGGTTAGGGTCATGTCTTAGTGGTAGAGTGCTATCTAGGGCTGGGGTTGTGGCCCAGTAGTAGATTATCTACCTAGAATCCACCAGTGAGGTTCTGGGTCTGTGTCTTATTGGAGAGCATTTGCCTAGCCTGTCCAAGGTTCTGGGTTCCACTCTCAGAACTGGGGGTCTGGAGACCTGGGGGTGGAGCAAGGAGAAGGAAAACATCCACTGCCTTGTGGGTAAAGCATTTGCAAGCAAGTGAGAAGACTTGAATTCTAGTCCCCCAACACTCTCAGAAATGCCTCTGCTACCAACGCTGGGGATTAGAGACAGGAGGATCCTGGGTACTCACTGGGCAGTCAGTCTAGCCAACTTATAAGCTACAGGGAGAGACCCTGTCTCAAAAAATACAGTGGAAAACAATTTAGGAAGATACCTAGTGTCTATCTCTGGGCTCCACATGTATGTGTAGAGCTGCCCACAACACAGAGTCATGCAGAAGCTGCCACATACCAGTGACCCCTCAGTCTTTCTCAAACCACTTCCCTCCCCCAAATCATCACTGACACAGTTACTCATACTCACACCACTCTAGGCATCATTTCAGCCTCCTACTAGGAAGGAACTATTTTGGATCCCATTTACAGATGGGAAAACTGAGTCACAGAGGGAGCAAGGCGTCTACTTCCGAGGTTATGTAATTGGTAAATGACTGAGCCAGCAATTAAACCAAGCAGGATGGAGTATTTATGAGCTGATGAGTCCTCGCCTGTTCCCACGTCCACTCCACTCTAGTCCTCATCATACCCCAGTAAAGTAGGGCTCTGTTGTACTCATTTCTCAGATTGGACCTATGAGATGTGAGGACATGGAGCTGGGTTTCAAAGAGAAAGGCGGAAGCTGAGGAACCCTCGAGTCCTTCATCTTACTTCATCAAGAGTGACTGTTTCGAATCCGAGTCAGGCTGGGGGCAGAGCCAAGATGTAGAATTTAGAGTTTTGTGGCTGGAAAAGGCAGTATTCAGATTCTCCCAGGAGCCTTCAGGGGAGGCCAGCCTGGCACCTTACTTTGAGCCCAGTGAGCTCCGTTTGGAACTACTGACCCATATATAGAACTGCCAGATAAACGGTTTGCAAGAGTAGCCACAGGAAGCCAAAGAGCCTCAGCAGCATAGACTTATTTGGCCTGATTTTGAATTTTATGTTGATAGCATCTTGTGTAGACACAGCGTGTGCTGGTTTGCATGTGAAGTGCTTTTGTGTTTTGAAGAGGGATTAGGGAAGAGGACACCCAGGATTAAACTTGACCTTCCTGTGTTCTAGGCAGGAATTCTACAGAGTGACACCTACAGTTCTCATTATTGATTTGTTATTTCTTTTTTGCCATTGTGAATTTAATTTTTCTTTTTGATTTAGGGTCTTATATAGCCCAGGATGGCTTCAAACTCACTATGCAGCCAAGGGTGGTGACCTTGATCCTCCCATTCCCCAAAACAAAACATAACAAAGATCATACAAGCATATTTCAAATCTCAGTTAAGCGATATCACTACTTTGACAAAACATGTATCAAATACTTTAAGGGGAAAAAAAGATTTATTCTGGGTTACTACTTGAGGAGTGACAGTACATCCTGGTGGGGAGAATGTAAGCAGCTTGAGACATGGTGGCCAGGAAGGAGAAGAAAGCAATAGAAGAAGAGCCCAGCAAGACACAGCCGCAAGGACATGCCTTACCACCTCCAGAGGTTCTTCCTACTTTTTACTGCATCCTCATACTGCGAACCTTCAAGGATTAACCATGGAGTGGGTCAGAACCTTCAGGATCTAACTGTAGAAATGGTTTCTTAGACAAACCAGAAATACTACTTATCTGGCTTTAAAAAAAATTATTTTTATGTGTGCCTTAGTTACTGTTCTGTTGCTGTGATGAAACACTATGGCCAAAACAACTTTTTATAAAAGAGGGTATTTAATAGGAGTTGCTTACAATATCGGCGGGCTCAGTTCATTATCACTAAGTTGGGGAGCATGGCAACAAGCAGGCAGGAATGGCACCGAAGCTGTAGCTGAGAGCTTACATCCTGACCTGCAGGTAGTAGGCAGAAAGATACTGGGCCTGGAGTGGGCTTTGCCAACTCTCAGTGACACACACCTCCTCCAACAAGGCCACCAACTAGGGATCAAACATTTAAAAACATGCGCCTGTGGAGGCATTCTTCAAACCACCATCATGTATACTGGTGCTCTGCCTGCATGTACTTCTGTGTACCACACTGGGTGCATTGCCTATGGGAGTTAGAAGAGGGCATTTGCTCTCTCAGGATTGGAGTTGCAGATGGTCGTTAGCCGCTGTGGGATGTGGGAACTGAATTTTGGTCCTCTGGAAGATCAGCCAGTACTCTCAACCACTGAACCATCTCTCCAGTATTCGCCTTCTGCTGACATTTCCCCAGGTAGAATGCTCTGTGGCTCTGAGGATTCAGCCCCTCCTACTGTACACACCCATTGAGTTGAGTTGAGTTGCACTTACCTGATTGTGTGTCCACAGCATGCTGTTCAGCTTGAATGAGTGGCTGTGGCAGGAGACATACTGGTTACCACCCAATGTCACATGGGCACAGCTGGAGGACCGTGATGGCCTGGTGTTCGCCCACCCTCACCACGTGCTTGCTGCCTTGCCAATTGCACTGGTCCTGGTGGCTATGCGTATCATCTTTGAGAGGTGAGTGCCATTCTGTGACTGGTGAAGCCCTGAATATATATGCACATGTGTGTGCATGCGTGCGTGTATGTGTGTGTGCATGCGTGCACAGCATGTACACACTCATGCAGAGATCAGAGGACATCAAGAAGTCCTTTATCTTAGCACCATCAGATAGGTTCCCTGGATGGGCCTGGAGCTAGGCTAGTCATAGCTAGGCTGGTGGGTAACAAGCCCTAGTGATCCTCTGTCTTTCTCCATCAACCTGCCAGAGTGATGAGGTTATAGGCAAGTATGTGGCCACACCCAAGTTTTTGTATGGGTGCTGGGGATTTGAACTCATGTCCTCAATGCTTGTGTGGTAAATAAATACTCTTACTGAACCATCTCCCCAGAGCCCTCATATACTTCTTCTCTGTCATATACAGCTCTAAGATGTATGTGTGTCATAACTCAATACTTGATGCCAATATATGACGTGGTACTATTATTACTCCCATTTCACAGAAGGAGAAATGGAGACACAGGAAGTTTTAGTAACAGGTCTAAGAATATACAATGTGTAAGATCGGCTGGGCCTGTAAGGAATTCTGGGGAAGCTCAGTTCAGATAGACCTTAAGGAAGAGGTTGACTTCCTTAAAGAGCTCATGTTCAGTCTCCATCAGTAGTCTTGGGGCACCCTCCTGTGGGCAGTGTGAGTACTGGTTAACCAGGTACCTTTTCTGCAGGAGGGATAGTGGGGTATCAGACTTAACAGGTAGCATGCCTAGCCCGTCTCCTGAGGAGCCTGATGCAGAGACCAAGACCAGGTCATCAGGACACAGGTAGTGAGAGGACTTCATTCTGGATGAGGATGGTGAAGGAACCTGGGTTTCCAATGAATTGGCCTGAGCATCTGTCTCCTGAAGACACAGCTAGTGTCTTTTCTTAGGTTTGGTCTGGCACAGTACACAGGCAATCCCTTTGGACCTTGAGGGATGAAGGATGGGAGTGGTGGCAGATAATTGTGCGGTGGCCATGTGGGCCTTTTGGCTCTGGGTTTTCAAACCCTCTTCTCTGATAGATTTGAACCATACATATTGATGAGGCTTGCCTAAGCCTCAGGTTCTCTCACTTTCCTCCTGTTATAGTCAAGTCTCTTTCCTTTGAGTTCTACTGACTTCTGTCTCCCTTACACTCAGATTCGTGGCCTTGCCCCTGAGCCGGTGGATGGGTGTGCAGGATCCAATCAGGAGAAAGATAAAGCCCAACCCAGTGCTGGAGAAATACTTCCTCAGGATGAAGCAGAGACCAGTGGAGGTGAGCCCCATGTCAGGATGGCCACTGCATGGTGATTGCCCTGGGACCCAGGCGTAGAAGTGCTGTGTGTCCCTTATTAGAGGTGGGACAGGGGCCTCTGACATACCCTACACTCAGCTTGAGTCCACAGATTCCCTGATAGGTGAGGCTCTGCTCCTCTGTCTGCAGGTTTGTGAGACCCCACTCCTTCCCACTGTGCAGAGACTAGTGTACCAGTAACATCCTTCTCAGGTTCTGTAGGGCTTGAAACCACTTCTCTCCCAGCATGAGGTCATCCTTCCTAGTCTCAGGTTCCCTAGGTTTTGAAGCCCCATCCCTCATCTCTCTCCTGAAAGCAAAGCCATTCCCCTCATCTCCTGAGTCAAGAGTGTCTGCCCCTTTCAGGCTTCCTGGGTGTGAGGCCCTGCCCTATCTGGTCTCCTTGGGACCTGGGGGAACTTTACTTTCAAGGTCTTGAGTTATGAAATTGTCTCTTCTTAGCCTTCCTGGGACATGAGGCCATGCCTCTCCTGGTTTCCCTGAGATTTGATCCTTCTTAGGGTCCCCAGAGTTTGAAAGTGACGTTCCAGCCTTCCTGGGTAACGAGTCCCTGTACCTCTAGGCTTTTTGGGGATTGTGGTCCTGTTCCTTCCTCCAAGGCTTCTTGGGACATGAGGTCCTACCCCTGTGAGGCTTCCTCAAATTTGAAGCTCTTGTCTCTTAGTCTGGAACATCAACCTTATGATCACTCAACAAACAGATTCTGGGGTCACATTAAGAAGAGTAGGTTGGGGGCTGGAGAGATGGCTCAGTGTTTAAGAGCACTGACTGCTCTTCCAAAGGTCCTGAGTTCAAATCCCAGCAACCACATGGTGGCTCACAACCATCTGTAATGAGATCTGATGCCCTCTTCTGGTGTGTCTGAACAGCTACAGTGTACTTATATATAATAAATAAATAAATCTTAAAAAAAAAAAAGAAGAAGAAGAGTAGGTTTCTTTTCAGTTCTGGGAAGGGACAAGATACTTTTGTTCCAGTGTAGTGGCTGGAGTGTCAGAAGCAGCCCTATGGTTCTGCCTCTATTCTTGTCCTTGGTGTGGCAGCCCTGTTGGCCTGGTATGGGTCAGGCTCTACTGGGTAAGGTGGAAGTGATGGCAGTGTGCCCTGGCTGGGTACTGAATAACTTCTATACAGCAGAGAGCTGAAGGGCTGCCTAGGGTAGTGTCCTACTCTGCTTCTTGTTTCAGTGCAAACACCAAATGCAAGCTGGAGAAGAAAGAGTTAATTTCAACTTAAACTTCAGGTAACAGTCCACTGCTGAGGGAAGTGAAGGCAGGAAGTGAAGTAAATGCCACCTTACCTCTCCTCTCTTTCCTCTGTAGGAAAGATCTTAAGCTTCAGTGGGGAATCAAATGGGATCAGAGACAAAGAGTAGGAAACCAGCATTGGGCCTGTGTAATCCTTCTCCTCATTATTCCCTTCTCAGACCCAGATGGTCCTCCTGGCTTCCCAGTGTGGCCTCACGTTGCGGCAGATTCAACGCTGGTTCAGGAGACGTCGGAACCAGGATCGGCCTTGCCTGTCCAAGAAATTCTGTGAAGCCAGGTAATTGTGGGGTTCAGGGGGAGGTAAGGTCTGTCTGAATGATGAGGCCCCATTCCTCCTAGCCTGCCTGGATGATGAAACCCTGCTTCTCTTAGCCTGTCTGGGTAAGGGGGCATCCCCCTCTTAGCCTCCTAGGTACTTGAGGTCCTTCCCTTCCCAGATTCCCTGAGATATGAGCCACACCACTTTCAGTGTCCCTGTCAGATGAGGCTCTACCTCTGGGTCCTGGACATTGCTCTTTTGGCAGCTGCCTTACTAGCTTCCTCCCCTTCTGCAGCTGGAGGTTTGTCTTCTATCTGTGTTCCTTCGTGGGTGGCACCTCTATCCTCTACCATGTGAGTAAACCTGAGGGTAGAACTGAAGGGACCTACCCCACAAGCACCCACGGGGTGCTTACTGAAGACCTACTGTGCACCAGGAGCTGGTCACCTGCAGTGAATGAATCTGCTGGGGAGGAGTGGGAGGCAGAGCTGAACCAGGGAGGAAAGAGGAGGGCTGAGCTGTGGGAGGAAGGAGCTCTCCTAGGTTTTGTTTTCATTCTCCATTGCTGTAATGACACAGAAATAGCTCAAGGGAGGAAGGATTCATTTCGTATTTTAGCTCATGCTTCCAGGTATAGTCTGTCACAGCAAGGGAGGTAGTCTGAAGGAGAGTCTACATCCCTGATCAGGAGTAGACAGCAAGGAATGCCTGCATGTGAGTGTTCAGCTCTCTCTTTCATCTAGTCTAAGGCCCACCTCAGGAAATAGTACTAACCACATTCAGGACGGTTCTTTCCATCTTAACCCCACTAAGAAAGTCTCTCATATAGGCACACTCACAGACCAACATAATATAGACAAACCTCCATTGACGGCACCTTTCCAGGTGATTCTTAATTTTGTTGGCAATTAAAACCAACTATCAGAGTTAACACTCAGGAGTTGAAGGCAGATGGATCATGATCTTGAGGGCAATATCAGCTATATAGTGAAAAATATAAAATATAAATATAAAATGTAAAAGCAGGGAAGAGTGGAGTTGGTACCTTGAAGGCTGTGGAGGCTTGTCATGGGGAATCCAGATTCAGGGTAGGAGGCTGACTTTTGCCTTTGGAGAGCTTGAGAATCTTTGTTCCTCCATAGGAGTCATGGTTGTGGACACCGGCATTGTGCTGGGAGAATTACCCACATCAGGTGAGTGGCAGGGACTGTGCAGAAGCTCCATTCTTGTGGTCAAGGCAAAAGAGCCATGCTCTCTAGCTGATGAGGCCCAGCCCCAATAATTGCCTGTATGTTGAGGTCCTGCCCTTCTTACCTGCTTGGATTATGAGACTTCTCCCTGCCTACCTGCCTGTGTGAGGAAACCTGACCTTTCATTGCCTGCCTCAGTGCTGAGGGCCCAGCCTTTCTAGTATTCTTGATACTTGAGACTGACTCTCACAGCCTCTCTGGGATGTAAGGCATCATTCCTCTTTAGTCTCCCAGACAGATAAGTTGAGTCCTTGTAACTTTCCACAACTCTTTTGGCTATGATGCCTAGTCTCTCCTGGTCTCCTGGGACTCGAAGGTTTACCTCAAATCCTTGGTCCATGCAGCCCCACATCTTAGGGCCCCCCTGGGTCAAGAGATCCCATTCTTTTCTGACTCTTAGATGTGAGGACACTGTGCTCCCACCTCTATTTTTGGTTCTTTGGAAGAAAGAGGGGTCAAGAGGGAGGAAAATATACCAGGAGCTCCCCTAGACCACTGTTCTTGATTAACTCTAGGGATCGGGAGTGCATGCTTTGCTCAAGTGTCCAGGTTTTGGGCAACCTGGAGAACCTCCGTCCAAGTCTCTTTCAGGTTAGCCTCCACATTTCACAGCTAATCTTCCCTTACTCTGCTGTAGACCCTGAATTTGGCCCTGTCCTGGTGGTACCTCCTGGAGCTGGGCTTCTACATTTCACTGCTAATCACTCTGCCCTTTGACATCAAACGCAAGGTGAGTTATGAGCCAAGAGTCTAGCTGGAGATGTCGGTTCCGTGAGGGAGGGGGATACTTTCCAATTTCTGGGCAGGGCCCGAAGTGGGAAGAGTTGGCCTCAACATTGTACCCTGAGGTGCCCTTGATTCCTCAGAAAGTATGGGGTCCAGAGGCCCTGTGGATCTTCTGAAAAGGTTTGCTTACAGGCATGTGGCCATCCAGCCACAGAGTCTTGTCCTGGTGGTGACCCACTGTCTTCTGCAGGACTTCAAGGAGCAGGTGGCGCACCACTTCGTGACCGTGGGACTGATCGTCTTCTCCTACAGCGTCAACCTCCTCCGCATTGGCTCTGTGGTACTGTTGTTGCATGACTGCTCCGACTACCTGCTGGAGGTGGGTTTGTCTCTGCATTTGCCCTGCCAGCCCTGCTGTTTTCTTGGCTGTGGAGAGGAGGCCCTGCCCTGCTCAACTGGGGTATCTGATGAGACCTTGCCCCTCCTAATCCGCTAAGATGATAATGCCTTGCCCACTCAACCTCTTTGGAAGGTGAAAGCTCAACCCTCCCTATATCGTTTCCCTGTGACATACGTCCTATTCCCTCCTGGTCTCTCTGGGATAGGAAGTCCCCATCTCTGTCTGATTCCTTTATATGAGACCCTGCCCCTCCAAGCCTTCCAGGGACTAGAGGTGCCACTCCCCAGTATCCCTAGAGATGAAATATTCTGTCTTATCCTTTTTAGGTAGGTCTGGACACATGGCTTTACCTCCGTTCACTTGACTTCACCCATAGTTTATCGTCTCCCATGTGATCCACCACTTTCCATAGGTTTGTGGTCCTAAGCCTGTTTCTCTGTTTTTCTCCTCAGGGCTGTAAGATGCTCAACTATGCCCACTTTCAGCGAGGGTGCGATACTCTTTTCATCATCTTCTCCTTAGTCTTCTTCTACACACGCCTCGTATTCTTCCCCACCGAGTAAGTCCTGAGGATTTAGGGAGAGGGTAGGGTGTGTCCAGGATCCTGGCAGGCCTCACCCTTGGTGCCCTACCTCAGTGAACTGGAGGTGTTGGCTGGGAGTTTTGCAGAGTACAACATATGTAAAGGCGGCAGAGAGGTAAGAGAAACAGAAACCTGAGGACAGCACTAGTGTAGTGCAGTCTCAGAACAAGGAAGCGAGAAGAGGACACTGTCTGAGTGCCTGGTTGCTAAGCTTGTCCAGTAAATGTTTTGTTATATTTGTTGAGCCTGGAATGTGTCAGAAAGCGAAGAGATATCAAAGAGAGCAGTGCAGACGACTGCCTCCTGGGTGAGAAAAAGGGTAGATAGCAAACAAGCAGAAAACAAGTTGCAAAGCATCGATAACACTGAAAAGGAAGTAAGACTGGGAGTGTGCAGGAAGCACGTGTATGAGTGGTTGGCCTTCGATGAGTATCTCTCAAGGGACATTTCACTGATAGCATCATATACAGAGAATGAATGGGGCTCACGAGTCATGGATCATAGAGGAAGATGGTCCAGGTGGAGGGAACAGCATGTGCTCTGTGAGGCTAGACTGTTCCAGCATCAGAGAGGAGAAATGAGTCCATATGGTTGCAACAGAGAAAAGGCTAAGATGAATGCAGGTAGGTGACCAGGGCAAGTCATGAAGGATCTTAGGGATGCTATCCAAAGGGAGATAGGAGCCATGGCGAGTTGAGGGGCAGATGCTGGGATGCTGGGACAGATGAACCAGAGCAGGTGAGAGGAGACCAGACTGAAGAGACACCATCAGGTCTGGGAGAAACTTCAGGGGGCATCAGCAGTCCAGTTGCTTTGTGCTGGTTTTGAGCTGTGCTCCTTTGTAGACTTGGGGGAGGCAAATGGCATTCCAGGCTGAGTTTTCTAGGAGGGTGGGGTGTAAATGCAGGCATTGCCAGGTTGTAGGCATTTGCAGCAGGAGGAGGGACAGTGTCACCTGGGGAAAGGTGTGGATACGAGCCAAATCCTGGAGCTCCCTGATGGAGAAGTTATGGAATCCCTAGCAAAGCTCAGTGGTAAAGAGTTTGCCTAGTGCCTGTTAGGTACAGGATAGGTGAGGGGAGAGAGAAGAGGATAGGGAGTGGAAGAGAGAGAAGGAAGGGGGAAAGAATGTAAAGGGGGAAGATGGAGGGAAAGATAGAAGAAAGAAGGTAAAAAGAAAGGGGAGAGGACAAAGAAAAATGGAGAAGAGAAAAGGAAAGAAAAAGAGGATGTGGAAGATGGAGATGGAGGACGGGTATGGGAGAGAAAGAGAAGGAGATGAGTGTGGAGGAAGAGAAAGGGAGATGAGTGGGAGAGGGAAGAAAGGAGGAGGAGGAAGGGATATGAGTGTGGAGGAGGGATGAAGGAGAGGAGGAGGAAGAGGAGAAGGAGGGAGATAGATGTGGAGGAGGGAGAGGCGTGTGCTCCTAGAAAGTGCTAGATTCTAGGGGAAAAGAAACGAAGTAGCAGGGGCAAAGATTGGTCATGGGTGTGTGACTGGATTTTTCTTTCTGGCATATGAAATAGCAGCAGGATTGGTTTTGATGGTAATGGGTGTGTGTAGGAAACGAGCTGTGTGTGACTTTGCTGAAGAAACGGTGTGAGCAGAGCTGCGGTTAAAGACTGTCTGGGGACAGCTGGCAAGAGGGCGGAGGTACAGGGAGAGCCGGTTCAGGAACATTGTTTCTGAATGGCTTCTGGTAGCTCTGTGAGGTGAGTAGTTAGGTCTCAGGTTGATGCGAAGTCATTGTGTATCTAAGGAGAGATGAGTAACCATGGAGGGTCACTGAGAAGGGCCAGTGGGACACTAGGTACTGCCTTGGAGCTTGGAGTTTAGAAAGGCCAGCTGACAAATTGTATGTTCCACTGTCTTAATGTAAGCAGGTGACCATCTAAGGATGGGGGAACCAGGGAGGTTTGGGAGCACAGAGTTCATCCACACAAGTTCATAGAACGAGGAGCTATACCAATTGGTGAAACTCCTTTCTGCCTCCTGCTTTAGGGTCATCTACACTGCTGTGTTTGACTCCATCAAGAACTCAGGCCCCTTCTTTGGCTACTACTTCTTTATTGTGCTCCTGGGGATGCTACAGATTCTTCATGTGTACTGGTTCTGCCTCATCCTGCGCATGATCTGCAGTTTCCTGAGGAAGGGTCAGGTATGGAAGCCTGACAGGGTCAGCTCCCAGGACCCTGCCCTGGCTCATAGTTCCTCGCCCTGTTCTGAGCTCTGGTCCCATCTGTTTTCACAGATGAGAGAGGACATTCGTAGTGATGTGGAAGAATCAGACTCCAGTGATGACGAGGCAGTTTCTGAAGGTCCCCAGCTGAAGAATGGGATGGCTCGAGGGTCTAGAGCAGCCATTACCAATGGCCCCCGGAGCCGGGCAGCAGCTTGCCTGACCAATGGGCACACCCGGGCCACATAGACAACCGCAGATTGACGTTGAGGGGTTGCCTCCAGCATTGTGGATATTTAGATGCTGGACTGGTAACTCTGGGAGACAGGGAGGCCCTACCTTAAAGTAGGAAGAAGACTGGTGATCTGTTTCCCTTCTGTTCTTCTCACTTTATCCCTTTGAACAACTTGACAGAACCTGGGGGAGCAGTGGACTCTGCATCTGGCCAGAGCCACCCCCAGGCTATAGCTTGGGGGCTCTGGGGAGCTTTGGCTCCAAGGACCAATAAAACTTCAACAGCGACGAATTCTCTGCCGCAAAGCTTGAGTTCCCTTCACAGCTCTTCCTCTCCATTACTTACAGTGTTGACAAGATTCCTCACTGCCACATCAGGATTTATGTCCACTCTTGCCGGTATAGCACCACAGCATGAAGATACTCCCTGCTCCTCAGTCAGTGCCTTCAATTTGTTCTCCTTTAGAGTATCCCTCCAGGACATTAGCATTAGCCGATACCGGCTGACTTTTAGGAAAGAGATTATTAAGCTTAGATGCAACCTCTCTCTCTGTCTGCAGTCCAAGCCAGAGGGTAGAGCTGAAACCTGTGGATATCCTTGTAGTCCTTCGCTTAAAGCAACCTGCAGCCCACCCTGGGGTCTTTATACTCCCTTGGGATGGCGGAGAGCTAAGATTTGGTATGAGGTTACTGTCTTCAGGAGTGCTATAGGAAGAGATCCTCCTCCAAGATTGGAGGCTGGGTGACCAGTGTTACTTAACTCAGAAATCAAAGCTAGAGGATCCATGTATGGTTAGACCGTGCCATCTTTGGGAGCAAGAGGAACCTTGTGTCGTGGGAGAAAGAGAGTGGGGAGAAGAGGTCGTCTCAGGGGACTTCCAAAAATAAAGGCTCTTGGTACAAAGAGCAGAGCCTGGCATGGTGACCCATGGCTATCTTTAACATCAGAGAGGAAGAATAGACTGGAAGAACATAGGAACCTGGGATACAAAGCAGGGCCCGGTCTCAAAACAAACAACAGGTGGGCGTGTCAAGGAACAGGTACTCCAGAAGAGAAAACAATCGGAATCCGAGATAGAAACAGCTAAGAAAAGGATGGGAAAAGAATGAGGGGTGACTCTGGGTGCAGAGCAGGTTGGTGAGGTGAGATTCGGATTTTTGTCTTTTGGAGAAATATGGGGAAAAGGAAGAGAAATGTGGCTTCTGTTGAGAGAACAACAGTAGGAGAAACAGAAGTAACACTGGTAGAGTATGCATAGGGACTTGTGAAAGAGACAGGAAGACAAAGCAACTGATAGGGAAGGAAAGGGGGTTGGGAGGGATGAAGAAACAACAACAACACCAAAAAGAACAGAAAGAGGAAAATGGTGTTGATGGTGCATGGATGAGAAAACTGGAAAAGATCGGGAAAGGGTATTTGAGAAGGAAGGCAGAGGGCCATTGACCAGAGTAACAGCTTCTAGAGCACTTGAGGGATGGAAACAAGATGTGGCCACAAGTCTGAAATCACAGTACTCCTGATGCTGAGGCAGAAAGATCCTAGGTTTGAGGCCAGCCTGGGAAGGAGTACCAACCTAAAAAAGCAACAACTGCAACAGGAAATGCGTGGAGGTATACATGGACACAATGGATTTCCGTTTTTCTTTTCTTTTTTCTTTTTAGCTGTGAAGAATAAATCATGATAGTTGCAGAAAAATGGATGCAACTGGAAGCCATGTTTGGTAGAGTAAAACAGTTAGACAAATACTGAATGTTTTTTATGCAAAAATTAGATTCAAATGATAAATGTTTGTGTATATGTGTTTTTTGCATTTGTATGTTTATAGGTCATGAAAATAGAGGGGTCATGGGTCAGGCATGGTGTTACACGCCTTTAATCCTAGCACTTGGGAGGCAGAGGCAGGCAGATCTCTTGAGTTTGAGGCCAGCCTGGTCAACAAAGCAAATCCAGGACAGGGCTGTTACATAGAGAAACCCTATCTTGAAAAAAAACAATAAATGAGAGAAAAAAGGAAGGAAGGAAGGAAGAGTTGAAAAATACAGTCTATGTGACATGGAAACAAAAGAACCAACCAGAAAGGGACAGCATGGAGGACGGGTACAGGAAGAGTAATGAGTGAATGATTCCTGTTTATTAAGATGTCAGGATGAAACCCATTACTTTTTATAAACTTAAAGTGCACATTGGCCTTACTAATAATGTCAGTACAGAGTAATGCTGGATTCCTAAAATAGTAGTTGTGATGGTTAACCTGCACTGTCAGCTTGATGAAATCTAGAATCACCTGGGAGATGGGCCTCTAGGGGATATTTTGATTAAGGTGATTGAAGAGAGAAGACTTGTACACTTGAGTGGCACCATTTCCTGCTAAGAAGAATGTGTATAGCCAAATGTGATTGTTCATATTGATTGAATGGAATATTCTGTATATGCTAAGTCCATTTCCTCTATGGTATATCTTTGGATGACCTGTCTATGTGAAAGTTTAGTATTGGATTCACCTACTAGTATCATATAGGAACCTATTTTCCCATTTGATGTTTGATTTATGAAGTTGGAGCCTCAACACATGGTGTGTTTGGTTTTAGTGCTCTCGATAGAGTATTTTCCATCTTTTGGTTTTTTATCGGGGGTGTGTGTGTTTCTTGGAGATCTCATAGAGTTGGATCTAGTTTTCTTCCCTTAAATATATGAATAGATTTTATTTTCGTTTTATAAGAATTATTTAGTTGCTGGGTGCTGGTGGCGGTGCATGCCTTTACTCCCAGCACTTGGGAGACAGATATAGGTGGATCTCTATGAGTTTGAGGCTAGCATTGTCTATAGAGCTAGGTCTAGGATAGCCAAACAGGGATACCCGAAGAAACCCTGGTTGAAAATTATTTAGAGCTTGAAGTTTATAAGAACATTGAGAGGTTTTATTGCTCCCTTTCCCTGTCATGGGTAAGCCTCTCTCATCACCAACATCTTCCTGTCACAGCGTTGTATGCGGTACAATCCACACTGACCCATCCTCACCCAAAGTCCACACTTCTCATTAGTGTTCCTATTTTCCTCCTTGTTCTTTTATATTTAACGCAGGATTTTATCTGTAGCCCAGGCTACCTTTCAAATTGCCCTCTCAACAGCTTCCCAATGCTGCAGTTGCATGAGAGCACCATGATACCAAACTGGAGTTCATATTTTGTGCCTTACATTTGGTAGATATTGACAGATATGTAATGACCTCACTGAAATACCCTACAGAGTCACTTCACAGCCCCTAGTCCTCTGCACTCTTCTCGTCACCTCTGTCAAGTGGTGACCTTCCACTGTTCTCCATGGAGTTTTTCAGTTTTTAATCCAGTCAACTAGTTTGATCTCTTCATTGTATTACATGTAGATTATCATTGAGAAGTATCTACTGATTTTTCCCACTTTTGTTGGTTGTATTGATTGTTCTTTATATTGTCCCACATTTGTATCTGGTTTACTTTGTTGGCTACAATGGACTCCTCCTGGCTCCCCTTTGTTCAACTCATCTGTTCATGAAATCAGTTCTTTCCTGTGTGGTCTTGTGAATGAAATTTCTTCTGTTGCTTACAGTATTCCTTTAGTGCCTTCTGAAGTACCAGCTTGGTGGCCAGGAACTCCTTCAGTCGTGTTTTTGTTATAATGTCCTGATTTCTTTTTAAATTCAGAAGACCGCTTGGCTTGCAATAGTAGTCTTGACCAGCCAGTATCTGCTTTGGAAACTTGAAATACGTCATTTCATGACTCCTTGGTTCAGGGTTGCTGATGGTACACCAGCGCTTCTCTTTTGTTGTTGTTGTTTTGTTGCTGTTTTTCCTGTACAGCATTTAATACTGCTTCTTTGCTTTGTATCTTTGACATCTTGACTCTAGGATGCCGTGGAGAGGTTCTCTCCTGGTCATGTCTGTTTGGGGTTCTGAATGTGCGTGTGTTTGAATGTTTGTTTCTTCTTCTGGCCTTGGGGAATTTTCTGCCTTAATGTGGTTGAATGGATTTCCTGTACCTTTAGTGTTTACTTCACTAGTCCTGTGGGTTCTTGGGTTTGGTCTTGGACATTGTGGTCATGATCATTTACTTTTTGCTTATTGGTATCTATATGTATTATTTCTCATCCCATCCCCATCCTGACATTCTTTCTTCTGCTTTGAGTCCATTGCCCATGCTTCCCATATGCTTTTTTTAGCTTTGTTTTTTTTTTTTCATCTTCAACCCTTTTGTCCCTTCTCTTCTCAAGTTTCATTGCTTAAGTTTTCTTTAATATTGCTGAATTCTATCATCTCTCTTGCTGCCTTTTTCTTTTGTATTGATGACTTTCTCTGTAGGTCCTGTATTGGATTAATTTTCCCATTGAGTATTCACTTTCAGGCCATTGATCAATTTTTTTTTTACAAGAAAACTTTGAAATGAAATATTCATCTGATATTTTACCTATCTCAGAATGTTGCCTTTCTTTTTTTAATGTTTCTTGTGTTTTCTGTCACAGTCTACATGTCTTTGGGTTTATATGTCTTTTCTTGATTTTGGAGATTTGGTGGTGGTGGTGAATTTCATCAACAGCTTAGACCACAGGGAAAGTAAGCACCACAAGTTCACTGATTTCTTTGCCGGTCTTCACAAAGTCTGAAACCTCAGGAAGCTGGCCCAATACTTAATCTTTTTTTCCTTTGTGATTTTAATTACATTTAGTGTTATTTTTAACCACTATATAAGACATAGAAGTTACTCAAAAAATGAATACTAGAACTACCATAGAATCTAACCATACCACTCTTGGGTATATAGGCCCAGAAGCCATCTAGAGGTATTTGCACATCCATGTACTTGCATGGTAACTAAAAAAAGGAAAAATGCTAGATGAATAGATAAAGTAAATATGGAGCACATTCACAATGGCATTTATTCAGCCTTAAAAATGAATAAAGTCAAGGCATTTAAGAGGAAATTTATGGATTTGGAAATTGTTAAGTTATGTGACTTAAGCCATGATCATAAGTATAGATACCACATTTATTCTCTCTCTCCAGTAACATGAAAGTAGAAAGTAACCGAGAGGGAAGAAAGTCTGGGAGCTGGGAAAGGGGAGGGGCAATGATTCATATATGAATATAGAAATAAAGATTGTTTTAAGACAAGGAACAAGAGGAGACAGAGAGGGGTTGGGGATTTAGCTCAGTGGTAGAGCGCTTGCCTAGCAAGTGCAAGGCCCTGGGTTCGGTCCCCAGCTCCGAAAAAAAGAAAAAGAAAAAAAAAAGAGGAAACAGAGAGGATGGGGGTATCAGTTTGTGAGGGGGATGAATAGGAACAAAATACATGTATGGAAATATAATGTACTAACTTGAAAAATTAATAAAAATTTATGAAGTCTTATAATTATAATGTATTTTGTCTCTGTGACCCTGAATAGAGTTCCTTTGTGGTCTTAACAAAATAATGTAGCATTTGGGGGCAAAGATACAACCAAGAAGTCCTGCACTGGAGACCAAGATGGAGAAGACTTCCACAACTACCATGTGCTTCCCCTTAGTACTGTGGTAGACAGGGAGGAAGGTGACCCAGACACTGCAGAACACCAGCATGCTGAATGTCAGGAACTTGGCTTCATTGAAGGTGTCAGGTAGGTTCCTGGCCAAGAAAGCCAAGGTGAAGCTTCCCAGGGCTAGAGCCCCCAGGTAACCCAGCACACAGTAGAAGGCAGTGACTGAGCCCTTGTTGCACATGATGATAATATGTTCATGTTCAGAGCATGTATCTGTGTCAATGAACGGAGGGGAGTTTCCCAGCCAGACTCCACACAAGATAATTTGGATCAAGGTACAGATGGGAACTATGAAGTTAGGTGCCCGAGTTACCAACAACCACCTGATTCTTCTTCCTGGAGCGGTGACCTTGAAGGCCAGAACCACGGTAATCGTTTTGGCCAAGACAGTGGAAACAGCCACAGTGAACACCACTGCAAATGTGGTCTGTTGCAGGATGCAAGTGGCTGTGTTGGGATGGCCAATGAAGAGAAAAGAGCAGAGAAAACAGAAGTTAAGGGCAATGAGCAGGATGTAGGTGAGAGTGCGGTTATTTGCCTTTACAATGGGAGTGTTCTTCTGCTTCAGAAAGATGCTAAGAACTAGAGATGTCAGTGCAGAGAAGCACAAGGCTATGCAGGACAGACTTATCCCCATGGGGTCTTCATAATCCAGGAAGGTCATAGACTTTTGGAGGCAGTGGTTTTGTGCTGTGTTGGCGTATTGATGGTCTAGACACTGCATACACTGATCCACATCTGGTGAAAATGTATATTTTTGTTATTTCATGATCATTATTCTTTCGCTCATAGCCCCTCTTATTTGAGTAGATTAGCCTGATAGCCTTTCTCTATTACTTCAGATATCAGATGAACATTGTGCAGGGAGTAATGTGACTACAGCATTGTGACATGGACAAAGTTATGATTTCTCCTAAATCAATTATACATTGGTCTGAAGATTCTGACACCATCAGAAACTTAGGAATGTACACTACACAGCCTCAGTTTGATTACAATATTGCCTCCATAGGAAGCACTTCCTGGGATGGGGACCAATGGTCACCAGGTAAATGTACTTGCTGCCCAAGCCTGATGATGTGAGTTTGGATGCCCAGGACCCAGGTAAAGGCTGAACATAGAAACCGAAATGTCTGTAATTCCAGGGCCCCCCTACAGTGACATGAGACACAGAGATAGAATTTGTCTTGGGAGCTCATGGGACATCTAGCCTAGTTAATTCATCTGTGGAGAGACATAGTCTCAAGCAAAAGAGTCAGGTGATGACTGGCTCCCCGATTCCATATGTGCAACATGGTACATGCACTCCTGCTCACAAGGACTCTCTCAATTTAGAAAAGTAACAAATTTCGTGACACTTGCCACATTTGAGCAGTGGTATTTTCAAACTTGGGAGTCTTTATACTGTGAGTAAATAAGTGAGTATTTGTAGTTGTGCTGATGCATATGTGTGCATGAATATGTATGCACACCTGTATTTGTACATGTGTTACCCAGAGGTCAACTTAAGGTACATTCCTCATGAGCCATCTAATTTGCTTTGTAATGTGTGGTCTCTCTGGGGATTGCTAATTAGTCTAGTTTGGCTGGTCAGGGAGTGCCAGGGATTTGTATTTCTGCCTCTCCAATACTGGTGTTATAGGCACATTCCACCACCACACCTGACTTTTTATGTGATTGTCTGTTGGCAAACCCTGCTATTAAGGTTGCAGTCTACCATGTCTGGAAAAGCTCTCCAATTAGCCCTTACTGCCTGTAACTCTAAAAAACCTCTGAGGAAGGTCTGTAGCCTATGGCCAGATTGTAGGTTCAACTTCCTCTTTCCATACAAGAACCTGCCTAGAAGTATTCCTACCCTAGCCATTAATATATATCTACCTTTGAGTTCCTTACCGATTCCCTAAGATCTATATACCCCTGTTCACCCCAAATAAAGTTGAATGAAGTTGGTTCCTAAAGTCAATCTGTCTATCTGTACTCACATCCTCTGGATCCTGCCCCTACCCCCACTCCCTTTGTCCTTGACAGCCAGTGGCCAGCAGCCCTGGGTGAGAAGGAGGTTCACAATTGTTAGAAATTTACCAAAGTTCCCAGGCTTATGGGTAAGTACTTTACTTACTGTGCCATCTCCCCATTGCAATTCTCTTTAGCCTATGGCTTGTTAAAAGACAGTTAATGTTAGATTTACAAAAGATTCAGCTGACTTCAACATAGACCATCAAACAACATGCTAAGGAAGTGGGAATGTCACTTCCCCTCCACTCTAGAGTGAAAAGCCAAAGAGGAGGGGAAATTCTCCAGAAACAACCCTAGTAAACCAAACTTTTGGATGGGATATGTATAGTTCATCCCTCCTCGCAAAGCTTAGGGGCCATCATTGAAGCAGAGGTAGAAGTAATATAAGAGCAAAATGGTGAGGAGGAATGCTGTAGGAAGGCTTCTGGGCGTGATGTGGCAGCTGCACCCATTAACTCAGAGCAGATGCATTTGCCTGAACAAGACTTGTATAAGATCGAGACAGCTAACATTTCCATATGGATCAGGGAGGGTCTCATAAGCTCCCACTCTAGCTTAGGCTATGAGAAGTTTATGGGTTTGGGGGAAGGAAAGTCAATTACCTTTTGGGATGTTCCGGGTAAGTCTACCATTTTCTAGTAGATGTGTGTTTTAGCAGCACTGATTGGATTTAGTGGGTTATAAAGTCAAAAGCGATCAAACAAACAAAAAAATTAAAGATGGCATGAAATTGAGAGGAGAATATTGGAGGATCCATGTATAAAACTACTAAATAGCACATTAAAATATTTTTGAATGGCAGGTCCTAGAATCAAACCATCGGAAGGGATTCTGATGTTCTGTATGAAATAGAAGCTGCAAAGGGACAGGATACCAGCTGTGTCAAGTTAACTTATTAAAGTGGGACAAAGAGGGAGTGGATCATAGACAAAATCCACCAATGGGGCTGGGAAAATGTCTTAGTTAAATGTATGCATGTAACCATGAGGAACTTGAGTTCAATTCCCAGCACTCATGTAAAAGTGCAAGTGCAATTCGCAGCACGTATACTCTCAGAACTAGTTTGGCAAAGACAGGAAGGTCTTTCTAGCTAGCTAGTGTAGCCAAATTAGCAGGCTGCAGTTTTAGTGAAAGATCCTGTCTCAGAAAAGAAGGTGGAGGGTGATACACACTTGTATGTGTGCACATCCTACTCCCCACCTCACACCATCAGCACTACCACTGTGCTTGAGAAAGTAGAAAACTTGGTTTTCCCATCTCTAAAATCTATCCCATATAGTCAGAATGCAAGGGCCATAGAACACTGAACATTCATAGAAGCTGCCATGAAGTCTAATTCTGTGTACATTAACATACTCAGGTAAAAGCTGAACAGTGCCAGTGGCGAAGGAATCATAATTTTAACTAAAATTATCCCGTTGGAGACACTGGCAACATTGTTTAGTTGGGGAAAGCACTTGTTCTACAGGCCTGACAACTTGAGTTTCATTCCTGGACTTGCAAAAAGGTGAGAGGAGAGAACTGATCTCCCACCGTTGTCTTCTCATTTCCATGTATGTCCCATGTGTGTTGTGGTTTGAATAAGAATGGCACCTATGGCTCATATATTTGGATACATGGACATCAGTGAGTGATAGTGCTTGAGAAGGATTAGAAGGCAAGGTCTTGTCAGAGGAAGTGTGTCATGGTGGGGGGTATAGGTTTTGAGGCTTTCAAAAGCCAGTCAGGCCCAGTGGCTCTCTTCCTGTTTCCTGCAGACCCAGATGTAGAACTCTGAGCTATTTCTTTAACACCATGTCTGCCTGTGCCACCAGGCAGCCTACTATGAGGATAATGTACTAAACTTCTGAAGTTAAGCTCTAACAAGTGCTTTCTTTTATAGAAATTGTCAAAGTCAGTGTGGATTTTCATTGCAGTAGAACAATGACCAAGAAGTTGATAACAGAACTAAGGTGTTGCTGTGATTGGGCTGACCATGTTTGTTGTAGGAATGTGGGAGACTTTTGGATTTTGGACCAGAATAGTGGCTGGATGATTTAAGTGGGTCTTAATGTACTATCTTCGATAGAGCATGGAAGACAGTGCAGAGAGCAATGTAGATTATGATGGCTCAAGAGGCTTCACAGGAGGAGAATATTACTCACTAGCCTAGAGATTGTTCTCATGATATTTTGGCGAAGAACGTTGCGGCTTTCTGACTTTGTTAAAAAAAATCTATCTAAGGCTAAATTGAAGGAATTTAGATTAATGGCACTGGTAGAGGAGATTTCAAGACAGTCTAGTATTGAGTGCTGCATGGTTGTTTGTGGTCACCCTTGTGCAGGCCTATAATGGAAAGGAGTAATTTGAGCAAACTAAAATGTATGGTTCTAGGAGATTAGGAACACCAGAAAATGTAATGGAGATAAGACCAGTGTTCAAGGAGATAATACATGAGAAAAGCCAAATGCTAAATAAATAAAGGGAGTGGTAATCTCAGGGAAAGATTCCACCATCCCACCCATCTAAGCTTCCAAATTGTGGAAAGAAATTAAAGAAAAGGTTAAGCAGTGAAAGAAAACATTGACAACAGAAGCCAATAAAGATGTAGTTGAATGAGGGGGCCATGTTCCAGTCCCAGCAAATAGTGGAGTGGTAGCAGCTTCATCCACATGGTTCTGTATTTAGATCAAGAATCCATGAAATGAGCTGTGGAGTCTTCCTCCATAGCTAAGTAAATTATCAGGATTTTTTTAGGCGTATCCCTGAATTGAGACCCAACGAGACCATTGAGTGAAGCTGTGAAGGTGAAGTTTAGATTATGTTGGAGATCCTAAGATATTGGAAATGCCACAGTTGTGGGGTATCTTCTGACCAGGTGTGGGATGAGTCCAAGAGAGAGAAATTATTGCAGACATGTTGTGGTTTGCTCTGGAGTTGTCTGTATTTTGATGCTAATTCCACTGCCCCAAGGACAATTGCCTATTCATGTACTCAGGACTCAGGTGACTTCACCAGATCCTTCTCACCATTTAATTTGTAAAATACAGGTCAGGGCCAGTACAGGATAGAATGAGGCCTGTCATTGGATGAGAAGGAAGGATGGGCAGGAGAAAGGGTTTAAGGTAAGAGGAAGAGAGAGCAGGAGAAGACAGAGAAGCTGGGGACACAACATGGAAACTGATGTTAAGATTCTGTGCTATATCTTTACAGGTTGTTATGAATGTTCTTAAGGTATGAATGTGTACTGGGCTTTGTATGTTTAGGTGGGCAATTATATCTTATCAATTAGATCAAAGGTTATTTTGTTGTGTGTTCTTTCATGTAGTGATTTAAGTGTAAGAGAGTGTGTGATGGCTGGAGAGCCTGGGCTGCTACAGAGTTGGGATGTGTGTTTCTGTCATGGAAACCTGCCTTGGGAACTGGATGGGTAGGAGATTGTTGCTGGCTCAGAGAGAGGCCTTCGGCAGTGTGATATGGGATGGAGCAGACTGGGTGAGATGCTTTGCTGAGTGAGATTAAGATATATATCAGATATCTTGGGGCACCACAGTGCCGGACCAAGAGCGGGTAAAAAGACTGCTTTATTTATTTTTTTCATAATTTTACAACAACACAGACAACAAATCTGGCAGGAGTTGGAAGTACTTAAAGATGCTTTGGCATCAGAAATGGGGATGCAGAATTTGGTTTGCCCTGCCTGTTTTTGGATTTGCACTGATCCAGTATTTCTTGACTTTGGTCCTTTTCTTCTCTTTTGAAATGCTAATGCTTATTTTGCATCATTTTATGTGGGAAGTATGTGATCAGTATTTTTACTTATATTTTACTGGGTGTTGCAATTAAGAGATGGCCTTGAGTTTCAGGAGAGACTTTGAACTTTGGACTTTTAAACAGTATTGACACTGTTATAGAAGTGTTATGGGAACTTTGAAAATTGGACTAACCGCACTTTGACAAACAATATGGCCTCAGTCCTGTGTGTGGGGCTTGGCAGAGAATGGAATCTTTGCTCTGGGGAGCATTTTTCACCTAAACCTGTGGAGTTCAGCACTGTGGAATCAAGACTCACAGAATGAGGTAAAAAGTGGTTTCCTTGGAAACAGATGAAAATCATTTTTAGATACCTCTTTGAGTCTGAGGGAGTTGAGAGCTGCCTATGTTTTAAGCCTGGATGCAAGTGTGAGAGTTCTAAGAATGAGGGTAGCATATCATGTTTGTCCTTCTTCCCTCTTCCACTAGAGATATTTGAAGATCATATCCAGAGATAACATCCACCAGGGAAACATAGTATTTGTCTGTCTCATTCCAAATCCTCCACCAGCTCCTCCCAGTATATAAAAGAGAGGAATTTTAACTCCTATCACAGTCAAATCACTTCTGCCAATCACCTTTTAAGTACTGAAACCTGAATGAGAGTGTGAATGAGAGTGTGAAAGCACCTAGTCATTCTTTGTATGTTGTACATAACCCCAGAAGACACAGAGAGGAGCACTGATGAGTCCTCTAAGCCCTGTGATAACAATCAAAGATATTTCTGAGAAGGCAATTTATTTGCAATAAAATTATTTTTAAAACAAGTTCTTACTATGTAGCCCTGGCTGTCTTGGGATTTGTTATGAAAATCATGCTGGTTGGAAACCCAGACATCTGCTTATCTCTCCCTCCTGAATGAAGAAAGTAGGTGCACCACTAAACTTTGCTCAACATTCATTTTCTTATTAATAAACAACTTGGGCTAGGGGGATGGCTCATTGTGTAAAGTCTTTACAGTAAATGTGAGAATTTGAGCTTAGATGCCCTCAATTCTCATAAAAAAATGGACTATTAGTTAGAAGTAGAGAATTTCTCCATACACTTACCTGTTTCATTGGAAATTTCATTCTCTGGGCATGGAACGCAGTCAAAACAACAGCTCACTTTTCCTTCTGGGAGGGATTTTCTGAATCCAGGACCACAACTTTCACTGCATATAGACCTGGGAGTCTGAGGATAATCACATATGTGTAGGTTATATTCTGATTTTTGCCTACTCCTCTAATGAGCATATTGCTCATAGAAGTGGATCATTAATCAACATAGTCTTTTATCCATAAATAACTGGATGTTGCTATTGATTGTACATGACATGTCCAATGAATGGTGATGAGCTTTAATGTGTGCTGTGACTTGGACATGGTGAAGCCTTTAATTGGGGAGATCTTGGGCTTGGGAAGATGGCTAAGTATAAGGGCATGTAACTCTCTTGGTGAGGTGCTGAATTTGGTTCCCAGAACCCATATTACATGGCTCAAAACTGCCTGTAACTCCAGATTCAGGAAATCAAATAGCCCCTTTTGGCCTCCATGGGCACCTGCACTCAACAGGTAGATATGTGTGTATTCATAGAATTAATGAAAAACAAAAAAAATTTTTAAAGGAAAGTAAGTTAGTCATTGGAGGTTTGTCATTGGGAGACATATTGCAACAATGGCCTAATCCTACCTCTGTTTTTGCTAGCTGGCTGCCATGAGGTGAGTGGCTTTTACTTCTACAAATCACACCACACTACTGTACATCACCACAAATTCAAAAGTAACAGTTAAATGTGTCTCTGATATAAACCACCAAACTCATCCTGAAGATATGTTGTCAATAATGAAAACACACAGCATTTACATACACATTAGTAATGAATGTGCTTTAGTTACATAAAATAGATGAGAAAATTCTTTTCCTTAAATTGGAAATATAAAGTTTAAAAAGTATATTCATGGTTTAGGAGATTGCTGGGTATGATGGTGGATTAAAAGTTGCTTCTGAAAAGACTCAATGAAAGAGTCCCAGTAAGGAACAAGAGATTCTACTTTTAGCATAGAAATAAAAAAGGAAAAAAAAAAAAGAAATAAGCCTATTGGAATTTTTCTTTTCAAAGGAATAGCCAAATGAGCACCAAGTTTCACCATCTTGCCTGCACCAGATAAAGGACAAAGGTAGCAGCCAATGAGATTTTGTGTCTTCTAGACATCAACACTAGAAAAACAGCAGGTAGAATTGTGTCAACCCAGTGTACAGAGAGGCACACGGTGGGTGGCTTGATGACTGGAACATAACCAGGTGAGCACATGGAAGCCGAAAAGAGGAACAGGAGCTTGGAGTTGAGATTCTCTCTGGGCATCCTGGAGATGACTGCCTGAGCAGAATACACCCCTGTCAATGCCTTGGTGAACTACTGTGAGATATTTTATCTACTATTATTCATGCCTGTAAAACATGTACTATGTTTCTCACTCCTACTTTACTCTCTCTATCCTTATTTTCACAATTCCCTCCTCATTTTACAACTGAATCAAGGGTGCTCTATCTGTTAGGGATATTTTGTCTGATCAGTACTCTAGTGATGCTATCTCTGAACCATGGTAGGGAAACAGGAAAAACATACAAGTGTCTTCTAATGCAAATTCACTTCAATATTTTTGTGAAATTACTGTATTTGTTATTGTTATTGACTCTTCCCCATTAGAAGCAGTAATTGATGGAAAGACATCACATGCTCAAAGATGCATAGATTTAATATGAAAATAACCACTCCAACCTCTGTGTACAGATTCAATACAATCTCAACTAAAATCCCCATCTTATTCTCACAGCAACAGGACTATTCTAAATTTTATATGAAGCCTCAAGAGGTCCTGGATAGAAAAATTAGCCTGAATGGAAAAATGCTGAAGGGATTACAATTCCAAATCTTAAGATACATTACAGAGTCAAAGTAACAAATCAATAAGGTATTGACACAAAACCAGACATGTATACTACTGAAACAAAGTTGAAGATCCAAAAATGAGTACATGTAATTTCAGCTACTTAATATGTGACAAAAGTTGAAAAACTGGAGTAAAGAAAGCACTTTTAACAAATGGTGCCAGGGAAAATGGCTCTCCATGTTTAGAAGAAAATTAGTTCTGTATCTATCATGCTGCACAGGAACTAACTCCAAATGAATCAAAGTCTTAAACATTAAACTTGAAACAGTCAACTGCTAGAAGAAAACCTAGGCAGCATCCCTTATGACATGTGTATAGGAAAGGACTTTTGAAATATGACTTTATTTGTCCAAACATTAAGGCCTATGATTCACAACTGGGACCTAATAAAACTCAGAGACTTGTGAACAGCTAAATGAAGAGGAAGCTCTCAGAGTGGGAAAGAATCTTTTTCAGCTATTCATGTGGCAGAAGGTTAACATTGACAGTATATAAAGAACTAAAAAAATAAAGTGTAACAAAAAACATATCCTCCCACCAAATTAAAAAAAAGCAAATGACTCATCAAAAACTGGGTTGGGACATGAATAGAGAGTTCCCCATACATAAAATACAATTAAAAATAAAAATAAAATCGCTAAGTTTAGGCTGAAGAGATGACTCAGTGGTTGAGAGCACTGACTGCTCTTCCAGAGAACCTAGGTTCAATTCCCAGCTTGTACATTGCAGCTCACAACTGACCATAGCATCAAGATCTGACATCCTCAGACATATATGCAGATAAAACACCAATACATATAAATAAATTATAAGTGACTAAAATATTTTGAAAAAGGTTTAACATCTCTGGAAATTAGGGAGATGCAAATTAAATAGCTTTGAGATTTGTCTTACGTAAGTCAGAATGGAAATGCCCCATGGAACAAGAATCAAGCTTTAGGGCTCTTGGGGAAAGGGCAAACCCTACTGACTGTTTGTGGGACTGTAAACTGGTATAACCACTAAGAATATCAGGAAAATTCTCAACTAAGTAAAAATGAATCTATCCTATCACTCAGCTATACCACTCTTTGGAATGTGTCCAAAGGACTTAACGTCCTACTCTAGGTACTTTCTCATTACTGCTCTATTCATAATAGCTAGGAAACTGAGACAACCTAAATGTCCTACAACTGACAAATGGAAGACTATTTAGCTGTAAAAAATAAAATTATGAATTTGTGAGGAAATAGATGGAATTAGAAGAGACCATATTGAGTGATCTTGAATAACAAAACTCCAATATCAGACGGAAGAAGCCATCTTTTGAGTTGTTGGCCAGGGCTGTCCCAGAAAGTTTCGTAAGTGTAGACTACTTCTATTGCCTTTGGTTGCCTCCCTAGAGGTAGAAGGTAAATCCCCTGTAAAAGTAATTCTTGAGGGTTTTCTTTGCCTCCCATGTACCTGAATAACTCCAGGAATTTCTACATCTGTTCTAGTTCTTTTTAGCACCCGAATAATAGACGCATAGACCTGGAATTCTTTTTTTTCCCTTTTTTTTATTAACTTGAGTATTTCTTTTTTTAAAGATTTATTCATTTATTATATATAAGTACACTGTAGCTGTCTTCAGATACACCAGAAGAGGGCATCAGATCTCACTACAGATGGTTGTGGGCCACCATGTGGTTGCTGGGAATTGAACTCAGGTCCTCTGGAAGAGCAGTCAGTGCTCTTAACCGCTGAGCCATCTCTCCAGCCCCTTGAGTATTTCTTATATACATTTCGAGTTTTATTCCCTTTCCCGGTTTCCGGGCAAACATCCCTCTCCCCCCTCCCGTTCTTTATGGGTGTTCCCCTCCCCATCCTCCCCCCATTGCCGCCCTCCCCCCAACAATCTAGTTCACTGGGGGTTCAGTCTTAGCAGGACCCAGGGCTTCCCCTTCCACTGGTGCTCTTACTAGGATATTCATTGCTACCTATGAGGTCAGAGTCCAGGGTCAGTCCATGTATAGTCTTTAGGTAGTGGCTTAGTCCCTGGAAGCTCTGGTTGCTTGGCATTGTTGTTCATATGGGGTCTCGAGCCCCTTCAAGCTCTTCTAGTTCTTTCTCTGATTCCTTCAACGGGGGTCCCGTTCTCAGTTCAGTGGTTTGCTGCTGGCATTCGCCTCTGTATTTGCTGTATTCTGGCTGTGTCTCTCGGGAGAGATCTACATCCGGCTCCTGTTGGCCTGCACTTCTTTGCTTCATCCATCTTGTCTAATTGGGTGGCTGTATATGCATGAGCCACATGTGGGGCAGGCTCTGAATGGGTGTTCCTTCTGTCTCTGTTTTTTTTTTCTTTTTAAAAAAAGTACCATATTTTATTGAAAGGAATTAAAAATGTCAGTTGTTGGTTACTATCTTTTTTTTTGGATTTTTTTTTTATTAACTTGAGTATTTCTTTTTTTTCTTTTCTTTCTTTTTTTTTTTTTTTTGTTAATTTGAGTATTTCTTATATACATTTCGAGTGTTATTCCCTTTCCCGGTTTCCGGGCAAACATCCCCCTCTCCCCGCCCCTTCCTTATGGGTGTTCCCCTCCCCACCCTCCCCCCATTGCCGCCCTCCCCCTAACAGTCTAGTTCACTGGGGGTTCAGTCTTAGCAGGACCCAGGACTTCCCCTTCCACTGGTGCTCTTACTAGGATATTCATTGCTACCTATGTGGTCAGAGTCCAGGGTCAGTCCATGTATAGTCTTTGGGTAGTGGCTTAGTCCCTGGAAGCTCTGGTTGCTTGGCATTGTTGTTCATATGGGGTCTCGAGCCCCTTCAAGCTCTTCCAGTTCTTTCTCTGATTCCTTCAACGGGGGTCCTATTCTCAGTTCAGTGGTTTGTTGCTGGCATTTGCCTCTGTATTTGCTGTATTCTGGCTGTTTCTCTCAGGAGCGATCTACATCCGGCTCCTGTTGGCCTGCACTTCTTTGCTTCATCCATCTTGTCTAATTGGGTGGCTGTATATGTATGGGCCACATGTGGGGCAGGCTCTGAATGGGTGTTCCTTCAGTCTCTGTTTTAATCTTTGCCTCTCTCTTCCCTGCCAAGGGTATTCTTGTTCCCCTTTTAGAGAAGGAGTGAAGCATTCACATTTTGATCATCCGTCTTGAGTTTCATTTGTTCTAGGCATCTAGGGTAATTCAAGCATTTGGGCTAATAGCCACTTATTAATGAGTGCATACCATGTATGTCTTTCTGTGATTGGGTTACCTCACTCAGAATGATATTTTCCAGTTCCGACCATTTGCCTACGAATTTCATAAGGTCATTGTTTTTGATAGCTGAGTAATATTCCATTGTGTAGATGAACCACATTTTCTGTATCCATTTGTCTGTTGAAGGGCATCTGGGTTCTTTCCAGCTTCTGGCTATTATAAATAAGGCTGTGATGAACATAGTGGAGCACGTGTCTTTTTTATATGTTGGGGCATCTTTTGGGTATATGCCCAAGAGAGGTATAGCTGGATCCTCAGGCAGTTCAATGTCCAATTTTCTGAGGAACCTCCAGACTGATTTCCAGAATGGTTGTACCAGTATGCAATCCCACCAACAATGGAGGAGTGTTCCTCTTTCTCTGCATCCTCGCCAGCATCTGCTGTCACCTGAGTTTTTGATCTTAGCCATTCTCACTGGTGTGAGGTGAAATCTCAGGGTTGTTTTGATTTGCATTTCCCTTATGACTAAAGATGTTGAACATTTCTTTAGGTGTTTCTCAGCCATTCGGCATTCCTCAGCTGTGAATTCTTTGTTTAGCTCTGAACCCCATTTTTTAATAGGGTTATTTGTCTCCCTGCGGTCTAACTTCTTGAGTTCTTTATATATTTTGGATATAAGGCCTCTATCAGTTGTAGGATTGGTAAAGATCTTTTCCCAATCTGTTGGTTGCCGTTGTGTCCTAAACACAGTGTCCTTTGCCTTACAGAAGCTTTGCAGTTTTATGAGATCCCATTTGTCGATTCTTGATCTTAGAGCATAAGCCATTTGTGTTTTGTTCAGGAAATTTTTTCCAGTGCCCATGTGTTCCAGATGCTTCCCTAGTTTTTCTTCTATTAGTTTGAGTGTATCTGGTTTGATGTGGAGGTCCTTGATCCACTTGGACTTAAGCTTTGTACAGGGTGATAAGCATGGATCGATCTGCATTCTTCTACATGTTGACTTCCAGTTGAACCAGCACCATTTGCTGAAAATGCTATCTTTTTTCCATTGGATGGTTTTGGCTCCTTTGTCAAAAATCAAGTGACCATAGGTGTGTGGGTTCATTTCTGGGTCTTCAATTCTGTTCCATTGGTCTATCTGTCTGTCTCTGTACCAATACCATGCAGTTTTTATCACTATTGCTCTGTAATACTGCTTGAGTTCAGGGATAGTGATTCCCCCTGAAGTCCTTTTATTGTTGAGGATAATTTTAGCTATCCTGGGTTTTTTGTTATTCCAGATGAATTTGCAAATTGTTCTGTCTAACTCTTTGAAGAATTGGATTGGTATTTTGATGGGGATTGCATTGAATCTGTAGATCGCTTTTGGTAAAATGGCCATTTTTACTATATTAATCCTGCCAATCCATGAGCATGGGAGATCTTTCCATCTTCTGAGGACTTCTTCAATTTCTTTCTTCAGAGTCTTGAAGTTCTTATTGTACAGATCTTTTACTTGCTTGGTTAAAGTCACACCGAGGTACTTTATATTATTTGGGTCTATTATGAAGGGTGTCGTTTCCCTAATTTCTTTCTCGGCTTGTTTCTCTTTTGTGTAGAGGAAGGCTACTGATTTATTTGAGTTAATTTTATACCCAGCCACTTTGCTGAAGTTGTCTATCAGCTTTAGTAGTTCTCTGGTGGAACTTTTGGGATCACTTAAATATACTATCATATCATCTGCAAATAGTGATATTTTGACTTCTTTTCTGATCTGTATCCCCTTGACCTCCTTTTGTTGTCTGATTGCTCTGGCTAGAACTTCAAGAACTATATTGAATAAGTAGGGAGAGAGTGGGCAGCCTTGTCTAGTCCCTGATTTTAGTGGGATTGCTTCAAGTTTCTCTCCATTTAGTTTAATGTTAGCAACTGGTTTGCTGTATGTGGCTTTTACTATGTTTAGCTATGGGCCTTGAATTCCTATTCTTTCCAGGACTTTTATCATGAAGGGGTGTTGAATTTTGTCAAATGCTTTCTCAGCATCTAATGAAATGATCATGTGGTTTTGTTCTTTCAGTTTGTTTATATACTGGATCACGTTGATGGTTTTCCATATATTAAACCATCCTTGCATGCCTGGGATGAAGCCTACTTGATCATGGTGGATGATTGTTTTGATGTGCTCTTGGATTCGGTTTGCCAGAATATTATTGAGTATTTTTACGTCGATATTCATAGGGAAATTGGTCTGAAGTTCTCTTTCTTTGTTGTGTCTTTGTGTGGTTTAGGTATAAGAGTAATTGTGGCTTCATAGAAGGAATTCGGTAGTGCTCCATCTGTTTCAATTTTGTGCAATAGTTTGGATAATATTGGTATGAGGTCTTCTATGAAGGTCTGATAGAATTCTGCACTAAACCCGTCTGGACCTGGGCTCTTTTTGGTTGGGAGACCTTTAATGACTGCTTCTATTTCCTTAGGAGTTATGGGGTTGTTTAACTGGTTTATCTGTTCCTGATTTAACTTCGGTACCTGGTATCTGTCTAGGAAATTGTCCATTTAGACCTGGAATTCTTATTAACAAGCTTCAAGTTCTAAACTGGGTAGGTTCTGAGCTATCCTAACCCGAGAAGCTGCTATTCCCAAGCCATATGCCCCATTTCTAGCCATCTGGTTATGTCCTGGCTCACTCTGGTCCATATGTGTCCACATGACTGATTTCTTCCCATGACTTCATGGAAAATCATCCTGGTCCATCCACATTGTCTCTCCCCCTTTTCCTTTTCTCCTCTCTCCCTAATCTTCCTTCTCTTTGGGAAAACCTGCTGGGATGGGAAGTCCTGCCCTATTCTTTTCTCCACAGGCCCTTGTCTGATTAGCTGTTGATAAACCAGAGGTGATTGGAAACAATTATTTTATAACACAGAGACTGGAGATCCAGACAACAACAAGATATCTATGGATGGAAAACAGCAACTGAATATAGACTGCACAAAACCATCCCCCAACATTCACCATTGGTAAAGACACTGTATGCTGCAAAAATGGCAAGGAGATCCCTCAACTGGAACTGATATGAATTTGTATTCCCTGAGGACTAGCTTTCACAATACCAAAAGATAGCATGTAAGCTTTTAAAGGAAGGTAGAAACCAACAGCCCTACCCAGCCATGACGCCTATGAACCACATCAACTCTGAGCACGACAGAATAACTCTAAGAGTGTAATAATGGTGTTGGATAGCTTTTTTGGTAACCAACAGCTTCCTAAGTGGACTTAGACTTGTTAAATGAGATGGAAACCATGCCTGGTATGGCAAGCAGATAACTACTCACTACTAGTGAAGTCATGTTTATTGGAGGAGAATCTCCAGCCACTAATTTACTAAATCAGCAAAATCCTTAGCAACAATATAAAACATTTGCCCATATACCCACAGATAAGTGTAGCCTTCACCCCACATCAAGAAAACGTCTTTTTTCAATACTTGGAGACCACTACAGGAAATCACAAACAATCCAAATGCACAGCTGTGGATCCAGTACTAGTGGATAAACAGATGCATCCCTAAAATACATTAACACATAACGATCAAGATATATTGAGAAAGACGGGACAGACAGATTAAAAAAGTCAGAGGATCAGAGTTTTCTGTAGGATCATGGCTATTATTAATGTCAGAATTTACACCCATAATGTCTCACCAGTGTAACTGCCTGAAATGAGCTGAACAAGGCAGACAACAACAAATATGCTAAGCTGGATGCGGAAAAGACATTGAGGTCTAACTCTTCATAAAGAATTACAGAATAACAGAAACTAAGGAAATTTAAAAAACACATTAGGTCTTACTTAAAAAAACCTACTCCATAAAACGGAAAATATAAGTGAAATGGATGATTTTCTAGACAGATACTACATACCAAAGTTATGTCAAGATCAGGTAAATTATCTAAACAGTCTCAAAAACATTAAGGAAATAGAAGCAGTCATTAAAAGTCTCCTAACGAATGAACAAAACAAAACAAACAAAAGAGAAAAGAAAAGAAAGAAAGAAAGAAAGAAAGAAAGAAAGAAAGAAAGAGGCCCAAGGCTAGAAGGTTTTAGTGCAGAATTCTTCCAGACTTTCAACGATGAGCTAATACCAATGCTCCTCATAGAAAATGGTGATGGAGGATGGGATGGGGGATTCCAAAAGGGAAACCAGGAAAGGAGGTAACACTTGAACTATAAATAAATAAAATATCCAATAAAAATTGCTGTAAAAATAGAAATTGAATAATGCTACATCATTCATACTTTTAGGCCATAGTTACCCTGATACCTAAACCATACAGATTCAACAAAGAGAACTTCAGACTAATGTCACTTATGAATATCAACATCAAAATACTGAGTAGAATTCTAACAAACTGAATCCAAGAATACATCAAAAACACCATTGACTATGATCAAATAGGCTTCATCCCTAGGATGAATATACAGAAATCCATCAACATTTTCTACTCTATAAAGAAATCCAGAGAGAGGGATGAAATGACATGATCATCTCATTAGATGTGGAGAAAGCCTTCAACAAAATCTGACATTTGTTCATGTTAAAAGGCTTGGAGAGATCAGGGATTCAAGCACACATCCAAGCCTAATAAACTGCAAGCTAGCATCAAATTAAATGGAGAAAAACTTGAAGTCATTCCACTAAAATCAGAGACAAGACAAGACAAGACTGGCAACACTCCCTTTCTATTCAATATAGTGCTTGAAGTTCTAGCTAGAAAAATAAGACAACAAAAGGAGATCAAGGGGGTCCAAATTGGAAAGGAGAGATATAGGTATTACAATTCTCAGAGAATATAATAGTATACATATGTGAATCTCAAAATTCTACCAGACAACTTTTACAGCTGATTCAGTAAAGTTGCTTGATATAAAATTAACTCAAATCAATATTCCTTCTTTATACATTGATGAATTGGAGAAGAAAGAAATTAGGGAAACACAATAGCCACAAATAATATAAAACATCTTGGTGTAACTCTAATCAATCAAGTGAAAGATCTGTATGCCAAGAACCTCAAGTCCCTCAAAAAAGAAATTGAAGAAGATATCAGTAGATGAGAAGATCGCCCATGCTCATAAACTGGAAGAATTAACAGTGAAAATGATCATTTTACCAAAAGCAACCTACAGATTTAATGCAATTCCCATCAAAATTCCAACACATTTTTAAATAGACCTTGAAAGAACAATTCTCAACTTCAGGATATCAAAAACAATCCTGAGCAGTGAATGACTTTCTGGGGAAACCATTATCCCAGACCTTGAGCTCTACTACAGAGCAATAGTAGTAAAACTGAATGATATTGTTACAGAAACAGTCAAGGTGATCAATGGAACCGAATTAAACCCACACACCTATGGTTACTTGATTTTGACAAAGAAGCCAAAACATAGAATTAAAAAAAAAAAAAAGAAAGCATCCATTGAACTGCCTGAGGATCCAGCTATACCTCTCTTGGGCATATACCCAAAAGATGCCCCAACATATAAAAAAGACACGTGCTCCACTATGTTCATCGCAGCCTTATTTATAATAGCCAGAAGCTGGAAAGAACCCAGATGCCCTTCAACAGAGGAATGGATACAGAAAATGTGGTACATCTACACAATGGAATATTACTCAGCTATCAAAAACAACGGCTTTATGAAATTCGTAGGCAAATGATTGGAACTGGAAAATATCATCCTGAGTGAGGTAACCCAATCACAGAAAGACATACATGGTATGCACTCACTGATAAGTGGCTATTTGCCCAAATGCTTGAATTACCCTAGATGCCTAGAACAAATGAAACTCAAGATGGATGATCAAAATGTGAATGCTTCACTCCTTCTCTAAAAGGGGAACAAGAATACCCTTGGCAGGGAAGAGAGAGGCAAAGATTAAAACAGAGACTGAAGGAACACCCATTCAGAGCCTGCCCCACATGTGGCCCATACATATACAGCCACCCAATTAGACAAGATGGATGAAGCAAAGAAGTGCAGACCGACAGGAGCCGGATGTAGATCGCTCCTGAGAGAAACAGCCAGAATACAGCAAATACAGAGGCGAATGCCAGCAGCAAACCACTGAACTGAGAATAGGACCCCCGTTGAAGGAATCAGAGAAAGAACTGGAAGAGCTTGAAGGGGCTCGAGACCCCATAGGTACAACAATGCCAAGCAACCAGAGCTTCCAGGGACTAAGCCACTACCTAAAGACTATACATGGACTGACCCTGGACTGTGACCTCATAGGTAGCAATGAATATCCTAGTAAGAGCACCAGTGGAAGGGGAAGCCCTGGGTCCTGCTAAGACTGAACCCCCAGTGAACTAGACTATGGGGGGAGGGCGGCAATGGGGGGAGGGTTGGGAGGGGAACACCCATAAGGAAGGGGAGGGGGGAGGGGGATGTTTGCCCGGAAACCAAAGAATTATTATTAATATTAAATAAATTAAAAAAAAACCACAGCTAAATTCCAACTTAAAAAAAAAAGGAAAGCATCTTCAACAAATGGTTCTAGTCTAGATATCTGCATATGTAGAGAAATGCAAATAGATCCATAATTATTATCCTGCAGAAATTCAAGTCCAAATGGGTCAAGAACCTTAACATAAACCTGGATACACTAAATCTCATCGAAGAGAGAACTTGACCTCATTGGTAGAGGAGACAATTTCCTGAACAGAATACCAATGGCTCACACTATAAGATCAGCAATGAAAAATGGAACCTCATGAAACTGAAAAGATTCTGTAAGGCAAATGACAATGCCAATAAATCAAATGGGCAGTGAACAAATTGGGAAATATCTTCACTAACCATACATCTGACAGAGGACTAATAACCAAAATATACAATGAACTTAAGAACTTAGACTCCAACAAACCAAATAGCTCAATTATAAAATGGAGTACAAAACTAAACAGAGGATTCTCAAGAGGGGAATTTCTAATGGCCAAGAAACACTTAAAATGTTCACCATCCTTAGTTAATGTGAATCAAACAACTCTGAGATTCCACCTTACACCAATCAGAATGGCTAAGGTCAAAAGCTCATGCAACAACATATAGTGGTAAGGGTGTGGAGAAAGGGGGAACACTCCTCCATTGTTGGTGGTATTATAAACTTTTACAGACATTCCTGAAATCAATCTGTGGTTTCTTAGAAAATCGGAAATAGTTCTACCTAAAGACACAGGTAACTATACAGCTCCTGGACATATACTCAAAAACTGCTCCACCATACTACAAGGATATGTGCTCTACTATGTTCATAGGAGACTTCTTCATAATAGCTAGAAATTGAAAACAATGGGGACATCCCTCAACCTAAGAATGGATGAAGAAAATATGGTTCATTTATACAATGAAATACTATACAGTTAATTAGAATAAGGATGTGAATTTTGTAGGCAATTAATAGAACTAGAAAATGTCCTCTTGATCTAGGTAACCCAGACTCAAAGACATGCACTGTATGAATTCACTGATAAGTGGATACTAGCTAAAATGTACAGAATACCCATGATAAACCCCTCAAAACCAAATAAGTTAAATAAGAAGGGAGGCCGAAGAGAGAATGCTTGAATCTTACTTAAATGGGGAACAAAATATTCATAAGAGGCAGAGGGAGTGAGGGATCTTAATATGAGAGTGAATGGGGAGGAGGATAGGGGTAGAATCAGGTGTGGGGAGACACAGGAGAGAGATTTAGAGGACCAGAGTGGTTGGGGAAGTGTGAGGATGGTGGGAATCTGTAGGAAGTTCCAGAGATCTGGGGTGGGGGAGGCTCCCAGGAGTTAATATGGGTGACTTCAGCTGAGATGCCTAACAGCTGGGGACATGGAACTTGAAAAGGCCACCTTCTGTAACAAGACAGGATCTAGAATAGAGACAAACCCACCCACAAAACTTTCTACCCAAAATCCGTTCTATCTAAAAGAAATGCAGAGACAAGGAAAGCAGAGACTGAATAAGTGGGGAGAGAGTGGATAGCCATGTCTAGTGCCTGATTTCAGTGGGATTGCTTCAAGATTCTCATCTTTTTGTTTGATGCTGGCTACTGGTTTGCTGCATACTGCTTTTACTATGTTTAGGTATGGTCTTAAATTCCTGATCTTTCCAAGACTTTTAAAATGAAGGGGTGTTGAATTTTGTGAAAAGCTTTCTCAGCATCTATTGAGATGATCATATGGTTTTTTTCTTTGAGTTGGTTTACATAGTGGATTACGTTGATGGATTTCCATATATTGAACCATCCTTTCATCCCTGGGATGAAACATACCTGATAATGATGGATGATCATTTTTTGATGAGTTTTTAGATTCAGTTTGTGAGAATTTTATTGAGTACTTTTTTGTCAATATTCATAAGGGAAATTGGTCTGAAGTTCTCTCTTTGTTGGTTCTTTGTGTGGTTTAGGTAGAAGTGTAATTGTGGCTTCATAGAAGGAATTGGTTAGTGCTCTTTCTCACTCTCTCCCTACTTATTCACTATACTACTCAAAGTCCTAGCCAGAGCAATCAGACAACAAAAGGAAGTCAAAAGGATACAAATGTGAAAGGAAGAATTCAAATTATCACTATGTGCAGATGATATGATAGTATACCTAAGTGACCAGAAAAGTTCCACCAGAGAACTACTAAGCCTGATAACCAACTTCAGCAAAGTGGCTGGGTATAACATTAACTCAAACAAATTGGCAGCCTTCCTCTACTAAAAGGATAAACAGGTTGTGAAAAAATTAGGGAAAGGATATGCTTCATGGTAGTCACAAATAGTATAAAATACCTCCTTGTGACTCTAACCAAGCAAGTGAAAGATCTATATGTCAAGAAGTTCAAGTCTCTGAAGAAAGAAATTGAAGATCTCAGAAGATTGAAAGATCTCCCATGCTCATGGATTGGCAGGATTTATATATTAAAAATGGCCATTTTTGCCAAAGGCAATCTACAGATTCAATGCATTCCCCCATCAAAATTCCAACTCAATTCTTCATTGAGTTAGAAAGATCAATTTGCAAATTCACTTGGAATAATAAAAAACTCAGCATAGTGAAAACTATTCTCAACAATAGAAGAACTTCTGGTGGAATCACTATCCCTGATACATACATCAAGCAGTATTACAGAGCAATAGTCATAAAAACTGTATGGTATTAGCACAGAGACAGGCAGATAGATCAATGGAGTAGAATTGAGGATCCAGTAGAATTGAACCCACACACCTATGGTCACTTCATCATTGACAATGTAGCAAAAACCATCCAGTGGATAAAAGATAACATTTTCAACAAATGGTAGAACAGCATGTAGAAGAATGCAAATTGACCAATTCTTATCAACCTGTACAAAGCTCAAGTTGAAGTGGATCAAGGACCTTCAGATAAAACCAGATACACTCAAATCAGTAGAAGAAAATGTGGGGAAGAGCCTAGAACACATGGGGACTGGGGAAAATTTTCTGAACAAAGCACTGTTGGCTTATGCTCTAAGATCAAGAATCAACAAATGGGACTTTATAAAACTGCAAAGCTTCTGTAAGGCAAAGGACTGTCATTAGGACAAAATGGCAACCAACAGATTGGGAAAAGATCTTTACCAATCCTACATCTGATAGAGGGCTAATATTCAATATATCCAAAGACCTCAAGAAGTTAACTTCAGTGAGTCCAATAATCCTATTAAAAATTTGGTACAGAGCCAAACAAAGAATTCTTAGCTGAGGAATATCAAATTGCTGAGAAGTTCCAAAAGAAATGTTCAACATTCTTAGTCATTAGGGAAATGCAAATGAAAACAACCCTGAGATTTCACCTCACACCTGTTAGAATGGCTAAGACTGAAAACTCAGGTGACAACAGATCCTGGCAAGGAAGTAGAGAATGAGGAACACTCCTCCACTCTTGGTGGGATTGCAATCTGGTACAACCATTTTGGGAATCAGTTTGGAGTTTCCTCAGAAAATTGGACATTGTACTACCTGAGGACCCAGCTATACCAATGCTGG